>NC_057794.1:178242933-178254479 GCF_018294505.1 Triticum aestivum | reverse complement strand
GTCAATACCGTAGTCGATCGGTGCACTAGCAGCGGCGTCAGCCTCGTAGTCTACCGGAGAGAAGAGGGGGAAGACAATGAATATAATGCAAACAGATGCATAGCAATGCATGACAACACAAGTAGCGGTGCTAGGGGTGCCCTAACATGGTACGAGGTGATACCGATGAATGGGGGAAACATCCAGGAAAATATCCTCGGTGTTTCGCGTTTTCGGACAGATGAATCAGAGGGGGAAAGTTGCGTGTTCGCTATGCTAGGGATGCGTGCCGGGCGAACGGACTGCGTATCCGGATTCGTCTCGTCGTTCTGAGCAACTTTCATGTACAAAGTTTTTTCATCCGAGCTATGGTTTATTTTATATTAATTTTAAAATATTTAAATCATTTTAGGACTTATTTATTTATTTAATTCAACATTGTCCAGAACAGTGTTTGCTGATGTCATCATGACGTCAGCATTGACCTAGTCAACCTGACAGGTGGGTCCCATATGTCAGTGACTGATTAATTAATTAACTAACAGTTTAATTAGTTTAGTTAATTTATTAGTTTAATTAATCAAAATTAATTAAGTCAATTAATCCTTTATTTAATTAATTAATAATTTTATTTATTATTTAATTTCAATTCTTCTTTTTTTCGTTTCTAGGGCGTGGGCCCACTGGTCAGTGGCCATAGGGCCAAGCGGGTGGTGGGCGAGCGGTGATGCGGGCTCCCGCCCGAACAGGCGTGCCTGGGAGCCGTCACGGCGCTGGCACCGAGCGCCGTGCTTGACGGCGGTCATGGCGCAGTGCACAGGGACGGCGACAGTAGACGGCGATGCGGGGAGCGGCGGCGGTCGGGGCGACGGAGGCTAGGGGCGAGGGGCGGCGCGATGCGCGCAGGGGTGAGGGGAGGGGCGCAATGCGCGGGCGGCATGCAGGGCAAGGCGCGCGTGGGGCGTGGCCATGGGCGCGACGCGGCAGCAGGGCTAGCGGGCAGCAGCGTGGCCGCGGGCGCGCGGCTGTGCGTGCGGGCGAGCGCAGGGAGGGGCCGCGGTGAAGCAGGAGGGGTGCGGCGGTGGAGGCGGGGAGTGGGGAGAGGCCAAGCAGGCGACGGCGGGAGCGGGGCCAGGAGGTTGACGGTGGCGCGGGGCGTGTGCGGCCAGGGCGCACAACAAGTGCTGCCGGCGGTGAGCAGCGTGGCCAGAGGGAGGTGGGAGAGGAGGGGTGTCGGTGTCAAAACCGGCGGATCTCGGGTAGGGGGTCCCGAACTGTGCGTCTAGGCCGGATGGTAACAGGAGGTAGGGGACACAAAGTTTTACCCAGGTTCGGGCCCTCTCGATGGAGGTAAAACCCTACGTCCTGCTTGATTAATATTGATGGTATGGGTATTACAAGAGTTGATCTACCGCGAGATCAGAGAGGCTAAACCCTAGAGGCTAGCCTATGGTATGATTGTTGATGTGTATGTTGTCCTACGGACTAAAACCCTTCGGTTTATATAGACACCAGAGAGGGTTAGGGTTACATAAAGTCGGTTACAATGGTAGGAGATCTGATCATCCGTATCGCCAAGCTTGCCTTCGACGCCAAGGAAAGTCCCTTCCGGACACGGGACAGATTCTTCAATCTTGTATCTTCGTAGTCCAGGAGTCCGGCTGAAGGTATAGTTCGGCTATCCGAACACCCCCTAATCCAGGACTCCCTCAGTAGCCCCCGAACCAGGCTTCAATGACGATGAGTCCGGCATGCAGATTTGTCTTCGGCATTGCAAGGCGGGTTCTCCTCCAAATTCCGTGTACCTGTTTGAATAAAGTCCGGTTTCTTGTAGATGTTGCACTCCTTGGCTTCTACGCCTATTAATGGCAGTTTTCCACGTGTCAAACGAATATGAAAAGCCTGAGTGTTTTTACGCTCACACCCCTAGCCGCGTAAATGAGTTGCCCTTTTTAAGGGGACGAGGATTTAGATCCAATCCACATCTTCTCCCCTCCATGAGTGTTCATCAGAGCGCATTCGACAAAGGTCCATTCCACCATGGCCAGCCGCCGCAACTCCTCCGCTCGCCCTTCTAGCCCTAAGCCTGGATATTGGGAGAGATGTTCTACTCCGCATAGCGAGCTAGTGATGCTTCAGACCAAGGAATTTCTCCCCCCGGCCTATATGGTCCCAGTCCGAGCCGGTCTTGCCGTCTACAACGGCGGAGAGCAAGCAGAAAATGCCCCTAATCCATCCAAAGGAGAGCGGTTGTGCCTTGTCCCTTAATTAATAAGGGGGCTCGGATTTCCCATCCACCCATTTCTCCGGGGGCTGCTGGAGTTCTACGGCCTCCAGCTTCATCATCTCACGCCTGCCTCAGTATTGCATATCACGGGCTTTGTAGCCCTCTGCGAGCTGTTCTTGGGTATTGAAGCTCATTTCGGACTGTGGAAGGAGCTATTTTGCCTCGTGCCCCGTTCGAAGAAAGGGTCAATGTATCAAGTGGGCAGAACCGAAGTATGGCGCATCGCCGGGATCAGATATCTATCCGGAACCCCAAAGAAGGCGTCCGAAGATTGGCCCTCGGAATGGTTCTATATAGAAGACGTCCCGCTGCCGAATCCTGTTCGGATCAGCCTCCCAGAGTTCGATAGTGCTCCTTTAAAGAAGCGCCTAAGCTGGCGTCCACGAAGCCCTCGAAGGGAAAGTGACAGGGACATCATTTATCTCATGGGCCGAATAAGATTGTTGGCCCATTCCGGACTAACCATGATCGGAGTTATGGCCGAATGCATCATGAGGGGGGTGCAGCCGCTTCAGTATAGAAGCCACCCCCTGTGGGATTTCAACGGGGAGGACGAAGCCACCCGCTACGGCCGTAAAGGGCCAGATTCAGTTGCCGCTCTATTAAAGATCTTGTCCACTTTGTACAAGGGAGAAGAGGAGGAATTTCTCCATGTCAACCCATAGGGTGGATTCTCTATGCACAATCTCCCAAGCTGGGTAAGTGGTCGCATTTACTAGCTCATCCGTTTAGTGTTCCCATTGTTAAATACTTAGTCTGATGACTTCAATGCAGGAACTGCGCCGGGCCGTTAAGGACATAAGCAGCCCGCCTCCACAACCCGAGGACCCAGGACGGTCTCTCGACCCGGCCTCTCAAGAGGATCCGGACATATCTGTGGAGCTGATTGATGGAGTGTTCCATCAATTGAGTGAGGACAACGCCTTGGTGGCCATTACGGCCGATTACCCAGGGCTAATCCGAACACCCCAGGTACCTGAGACCGAAGTCCCTGTACCCCGGACAGGGGTCCGTCCACGCGTGTTCAATTTCCTGATTGCAACCGAACTTTGCAGGGGAGGTTTCTGAGGCGGATGGCCGAACCTGCGGCGACAAACCAACCAGGGGCCGCAGGACCCCATGGGCAGAAAAGAGGTGCAGTCCAGACCGAGGCATCAACGCGAAGGTATGGCGCGCCTCTTTATCCCAGTTGTTATACCTTCGAGGCACATTTGACACTCGTGCCCTTTTTCAGGACAAAGAGACCTCGCCGGACTATATCCGGAGAGGCTGCTAATCGCACCTGCACCAGCCAGGCTCCAAAGCCTGGTCCGGGGGCGGAAGCGAACGCAAGGCGTGTGCCAGACGTTCCTCCGACGGAGGATGCAGACGGGTTATCTGCCACCAACTCTGAGGTGGAAAGTGCCATGAACCACAGGCATCGCCGGACAATTCTTCGCGATGCTTGCTTCTCCCAAGAGGCATTAGATGCCTTCAATTCGGGAGATGCACACCTCCGTGCCGCTCAAAATGGTCTAGCCAGAGCCACGGAGCAATATGTAAAAGACATACGGGTAAGAAAATTTTGGTAAATATATATGTAGCAGTAGCCCCCGAGACTAAAAACAGTTAGAATAACTGTTTTAAGGATCATTTGAAATGCAGGTTCTTACAGAAAAGAATTCCCTACTGTCCTAGGAGCTGGAAGAGTGCAAAGCCCAACTAGAGGCCGCACTAGCCGCGGCAGGGGAGCCTAAGGAGACCCCCTCTGGTAATATACATTTCGAAAGATAAGTATGTGGCGAAGCATGGCTTTGGTACGAATCTGACAAATAAAATTGCAGATGGCGCTGGATTGAATCCGGAAGGGCAACACCTCCTACGCCAGCTAAAGGCTGGTGAGAGGGTGCTATTAAAGGTGATGGGGGAGAAGAACGTTCTCCAAGATGCCAGTACCTGACTGGGCGTCGAGCTAAAAGATGTTCGTGCCCAGCTGTCAGACTCCATGAAGGAGAATCAGTGGCTTCGGCGCGGCATATTTAGTAAGTGCTTGAACGAACCTTTTGAAAGAAAGTTCGGCGGTGCCGTCGATTAACAGAGCAACATCCGTAGGTATGTTAACAGGTCGTCCTGCAGAGGAGATGCCCGGTTCTACGGGTGACCTTCTTCCCGAGCTCTTGCAATTGCTCGATCGAGTTCGGAAGGCGATGCGAGGCGTTGCCCAAGCCCTGTGGACATCCGTCTCCAAGCCCGAAGGTCTTGGAGAGCTTGCGGAGAAGCTAAGGGGAGCACGGCGGCGCTTCCAGTTGTGGAAGATATCAGCTTGCCGTCTAGGCGCTAGGGAGGCCTGGGCCATGGTGAAGACGCGGTATTCATAGGCCGACCCCAACCATATGGCCGAGGTTGGTCCTGTCGGGCCTGATGGGAAGGAGATCCCTGTGAGCTTAGTATACGGCCAAGTAGAGTTGGCCGCAAAGTATTCCCAGCAGGACTGTAAATTAGACAGCCTATTAGATGGTATTGAAGAGGAGTACAATCAGTCAAAATGACTCTGTAATTTAATTGACATTTATAATGCCTTCTAGCCGGATTGTAGATCATTTGTCATGGCCGACCTTTTTTGCTTCAGCCTCGGGACCTGACGGTCCGGAGTGTGTCCGAATTCCCATGCGGTTATATAGGAACCGGGGAATGCGTGGAGACCAGGCGTAGGGGTCATTATGGCGTGAACAGACAAGTGCCCGACTAGTTATGTTATATTACATGGTTAGTAAGAAACATCTTCTAGGGAGAATAGTTCCGTTAGGGGTTCCTTTCCCTCGGAGGCATGCCCTAAAGTGCATGTCCATGATGCGAGGAGAAACGCAGGAAAAACATCTGGGGGCACGTGGAAAAAATAAAGAAGATCGTCTTTAGTTCACCGACCGAATATTCCCTTAAGAACGCTAGCTTTCGGCTTCACCCAGTCTGAGGTACACGTCCGGCTGACCCGGCAGTAACAATCACAGAGGTGCCCCCTTTACCGCCTAGCCAAACAATCGGGAACGTAGGGGTAAGCACAGGAGCCAGGCAACCCAGCTTGGCCAAAACTTAAGTCATATCGATGCATATAGTGGTGAATAAAAGGTACATGCGGAAGTTTGACACATGTGTTGGGTGTGAAGCCCGTAGAAATAAGCTTCTGTCAAAAGAAGCCCCCAGGTTTGCTGAGCGCGGATAGCACGTCACTTTGTGAGCCTCTAAAGGCTATAAGAGGGAAAGAGAGAGAGAAGGAGAGAAATGTAAGACAGAAGGTACATATAAAAAATGGACAGAGTAAGGAGACGAACACAGGATCCGGCACTAGGCATAGAATCTTCGGAGGTGGGATGCGTTCCATGGGTTCGGCTCGAGTCGGTTATCCGATGCACTTCACAGGCGGTACGCACCACCAGTCAGGACTTGGTCGATGATGAAGGGACCTTCCCACTTGGGCTTGAGTTTGTCCTTTTTCTTGTCCGGCAGACGTAGAACTAATTCGCCAACGTTGTAATTTTTGGCCCGTACTTCTCTGCTTTGGTATCTTCGAGCCTGCTGTTGATAAAATGCGGAACGGGCTTTTGCCACGTCGCGCTCCTCCTCTAATGCGTCCAAACTGTCCTGCCGATCGAGCTCGGCTTCTCTTTCTTCGTACATGCGCACTCGAGGTGAGTCATGAATTATGTCGCAAGGCAAAACTGCCTCAGCGCCGTACACCATGAAGAATGGTGTATATCCGGTGGTGTGATTCGGTGTGGTCCGCAGCCCCCAGAGTACGGAGTCGAGCTCCTCTACCCAGTGTGTGTTAGATTCCTTGAGGGATCGTACTAATCTGGGTTTAATGCCGCTCATGATAAGACCGTTTGCACGTTTGACCTGGCCGTTAGTCTGTGGGTGATAGACAGAAGCGTAATCGAGCTTGATGCCCAAGTTTTTGCACCAGAGTTTTACCTCGTCGGCCGTAAAGTTCATGCCATTATCAGTGATGATGCTGTGGGGGACGCCGTAACGGTGTACAACCCTGGATATGAAGTCTATCACAGGCCCGGATTCAGCCATCTTAACAGGCTTGGCTTCTATCCATTTAGTGAACTTATCCACCATGACGAGTAGGTATTTGTGCTTGTGGGTTCCGCCTTTAAGGGGTCCAACCATATCAAGGCCCCAGACCGCAAAGGGCCAAGTGATGGGAATAGTTTGGAGGGCGGTGGGTGGCATATGGCTTTGGTTTGCAAAGAGCTGGCAACCAGTGCATCGCTGGACTAAGTCCTGAGCGTCTGCCCGGGCCGTCGGCCAATAAAAACCTGTACGGAAGGCCTTGCTTACCAGAGATCGGGATGCAGTGTGATGACCGCCGAGTCCTGCATGGATTTCAGCCAGGAGATTCCGCCCCTCCTCTTCGGGGATGCACCTTTGAAGGACTCCGGTAGTGCTTTTCTTATAAAGCTCCCCCTAGTGGACTCTGTAGGCTTTGGATCACCACACTATGCAGCGTGCCTCATTCTGGTCCTCGGGGAGTACCTGCCTAGTAAGGTAGGCGAGGAATGGTTTCGTCCATGGGGCAATGACGACCATTATTACGTGGGCTGAAGGTGTTACTTCAATGGCAGAGCCACCGATTGTGTCAGAATGTTCGGAGTCGGGCGGTGTGGTTGGGTCCGGGCTGTTATTGTTCGGCTCCCCTTCCCATGCCACGGATGGCTTAAAAAGCCTTTCCAAGAATATGTTGGGGGGACTACATCGCGTTTGGCGCCGATGCATGCCAGGACATCTGCCGCCTGATTATTTTCCCGGGCTATATGGTGAAATTCAAGCCCCTCGAACCGAGCTGACATTTTTAGGACGGCGTTGCAGTAAGCCGCCATTTTCGGATCCTTGGCATCGAAGTCTCCGTTTATTTGGGATATTGTGAGGTTTGAGTCCCCGGGCACCTCTAGGCGTTGGATGCCCATGGATACTGCCATTTGGAGACCATGTAGAAGGGCCTCATATTTGGCTGCGTTGTTGGAGTCCGTGTACAGAATCTGTAGTACGTATTGAACTGTGTCTCCTGTGGGGGACGTCAGAACGACACCAGCCCCCAGTCCGGCCAACATTTTGGAGCCGTCGAAATGCATGATCCAATTTGAATATGTGCCGTACTCTTTAGGGAGTTCGGCCTCCGTCCATTCTGCGACGAAATCGGCCAAAACTTGTGACTTGATGGCTCGTCGTGGCTTATAAGTTATGTCGAACAGGAGGAGCTCGATGGCCCATTTTGCAATCCGGCCCGTTGCGTCATGGTTGTTGATAATGTCGTTAAGTGGTACTTCCGAGGCTACTGTTATTGAACACTCTTGAAAGTAGTGTCGTAGCTTCCGGGATGCCATGAATACCGCGTACACAATCTTTTGATAATGCGGGTACCGTGATTTGCAGGGAGTAAGGACAGTGGACACATAATAGACAGGCCTTTGAAGGGGGAATTTGTGTCCATCCGCTTCTCGTTCGACGACGAGCACTGCGCTTACAACCTGATGTGTTACTGCGATGTACAATAACATTGGTTTGCCGGTGTTTGGCGCGGCTAGGACTGGGTTTGTTGCCAGTATGGCTTTTATTTTGTCGAGTCTGGCCGTGGCTGCATCCGTCCATTTGAAGTGTTCGGTGCGCCGAAGGAGGCGGTAAAGGGGAAGGGCCTTTTCTCCCAGGCGGGAGATAAAGCGGCTTAGAGCCGCCACACATCCGGTTAACTTTTGTATTTGTTTGAGGTCCTTTGGGATATCCAATTGCGACAGAGCTCGGATCTTGGCTGGATTTGCTTCAATTCCTCTATTGGATACAATGAAGCCCAAGAGCTTTCCGGCTGGAACGTCGAAAACGCATTTTTCCGGGTTGAGCTTGATGTCGTATGTTCAGAGATTATCAAATGTGAGCCTCAAGTCGTCTATTAGAGATTCAACATGTCTTGTTTTGATGACCACATCATCTACGTATGCCTCCACTGTTTTACCGATCTGGCTTGCTAGACATGTCTGAGTCATGCGCTGATATGTTGCGCCGGCGTTTTTGAGCCCAAAGGGCATCATGTTGAAGCAGAATGGCTCGTATGGTGTTATAAATGCCGTTGCGGCTTGGTCTGGTTCTGCCATCTTGATTTGATGGTAGCCAGAATATGCGTCGAGGAAACACAACGAATCATGTCCTGCGGTAGCATCGATAATTTGATCGATGCGGGGGAGGGGGAAGGGATCCTTTGGGCAAGCCTTGTTAAGGTCTTTAAAATCAACACATAGGCGCCAGGATTTGTCCTTCTTTGGTACCATCACCAGGTTTGCTAGCCACTCCGGATGTTTTATATCTCTGATGAATTCGGCCTCTAATAGCTTTGCGAGCTCCTCTCCCATAGCCTGTCTCTTAGGTTCGGAAAAACGCCAAAGAGCTGGTTTTGACAGGTTTGAATCTTGTTTGGATATTTAAGTTGTGCTCGGCCAACCTGCGTGGGATTCCTGGCATGTCTGAAGGGTGCCAGGCGAAGATGTCCCAATTCTCTCGTAGGAACTCTCGCAATGCGGCGACGACATCAGGGTTTAACTGTGCCCCGATGGAAGCTGTTTTATTGGGGTCCGTTGGGTGGACTTGGAATTTGACTATTTCGTCTGCTGGTTTAAAGGAGGTAGATTTGGATCTTTTGTCGAGTACCACATCGTCCCTATTCACTGTAGAGTGCAGCGTAGTCAGCTCCTCAGCCGCTAGGGCTTCGGATAGTGCCTCGAGGGCCAGTGCGTCTGTCTTGTTTTTGGCGCGGAGTGCTACGTCCGGATCACTAGCGAGGGTGATGATCCCGTTAGGCCCGGGCATCTTGAGCTTCATGTACCCGTAATGGGGTATTGCTTGGAAGATTGTGAATACTTCCCGCCCTAGCAAGGCATGGTATCCGTTGCTGAACGGGGCCACATGGAACGTGACCTCTTCGGACCTGTAATTGTCCAGTGTGCCGAACACCACACCTAGTGTGATTTTTCCCGTACAGCGCGCTTCCTGACTGGGGATTATTCCTCTAAAGGTTGTGCTGCTTCGCATGATGCGGTTCCAGTCTATATCCATTTTTTGAAGAGTTTCCTCATAGATGAGGTTCAATCCGCTGCCGCTGTCCATGAGTACCTTGGTGAGACGAAACCCATCCACTATTGGACTGAGGACCAATGCAGCTGGTGCTCGGGCTGTTCGGATTTTAGGTTCATCACTGGCGTTAAAGGTAATGGCCGTGTCACTCCATGGGTTTATTGTTGCTACTTGGTAGACTTCAGCAAGGCTGCGGAATGTCCTTTTTCGCATATTATTTGATGCGAAGGTCTCGAAGACTGTTAATACCGTATTGGTGTCTCTGGGGTGGCTTTCTGTGGCCTCCAGGATTAGGAGGTTTTCGCCAATTTTGGCCACCTGCGAGAGTATCCAACATGCTCTAAGGCTGTGAGTTGGTGTGGCGTCCTCTGTACTATGAATTTTACAGGGTCCATTAAGCCATCCTTCCAGTACGATTCATGCCCTGTAGAGGGTTTTTGCCTTTTGGTGTTTGACCCGGGTGTCTGGCGATGATGCACCCTTTTATTTTGGACTGGGCTTGCATTAAGGGCCGGATTGTCCCAAAATTTTGTTTCGGTTTTCTGAGCGCTTTCCATCGCACAGTACTTTCGTACTATGGACGCTAAGTCGACGAAGCGTGTAATATCACGGCGACTTATGGTGTTGAGTATTCACTTGTCCGTGCAATTATTGCAGAAGGATGAAATTGCGTCTTCCTCGGCCCTTTATCCTATGCATAGCCAGGGGGAATCTGGCCCAGTAATGATGTACTGTTTCTTTGGGCTCTTGCGTGATTTGGGATAGATCGCTAATGTTCAGGTGGGTGGGTGGAATTAAATCCAAAGCCTTACCCCTTCTGAGGCTCAGAGGCCGAGGAATTTCTGAACTCGAAAATTTGGATTTCTGGATGTCATCCAATGAATCCAGTCCGTCGCCTAATTCTAGGTTCAGGTCTTGAGTGATATCCTTCCCTCCGCGGACATCCGGCTTGGAGGGATCGAGAATCCGGACATAGCGAGTCCTTAGGATAGATGAAGGGTCGCCGCACTGTCCCTCTACCACGACAACGTGATGGGTGGCTTGGGGAGAGTTAATCTCTCTCAGATCGGTTTTAGGCCCAATCTGGTCGTAATCCGTAGTGACTCCCAGGGCCGCGAAGCGATCCAAGAGCTCGTTTATGGAGGAAAGCTCTATTGGATCTAACTGCTCGGCAAGTTCCGAGTTGACATGAAGATTGTTTTCGATGGCTCGAGAGGTTATCGTCGGCGTAGAAGCCGAACAGGTGGTCGTAAGAAAACCACCTAGCCGGAGGGTTTGGCCGACAGCCAAAGCTCCCTTAGCAACGGTGCTGTCTTTAAAGACGTGGCGAGGCATCCTTCCTGATGGCGACGACACAGAGGAACTCTCAATGAAAGCACCAATGTCAGTGTCAAAACCGGCGGATCTCGGGTAGGGGGTCCCGAACTATGCGTCTAGGCCGGATGGTAACAGGAGGCAGGGGACATGAAGTTTTACCCAGGTTCGGTCCCTCTCGATGGAGGTAAAACCCTACGCCCTACTTGATTAATATTGATGGTATGGGTATTACAAGAGTTGATCTACCGCGAGATCAGAGAGGCTAAACCCTAGAGGCTAGCCTATGGTATGATTGTTGATGTGTATGTTGTCCTACGGACTAAAACCCTCCGGTTTATATAGACACCGGAGAGGGTTAGGGTTACATAAAGTCGGTTACAATGGTAGGAGATCTAATCATCCGTATCGCCAAGCTTGCCTTCCACGCCAAGGAAAGTCCCTTCCGGACACGGGACGGAGTCTTCAATCTTGTATCTTCATAGTCCAGGAGTCCGGCTGAAGGTATAGTTTGGCTATCCGAACACCCCCTAATCCAGGACTCCCTCAAGGGGGTTCTCACGGAGGCGCGTAGGGACAGGGCAGTGGGGCTCGGGGAGGGAAACGAGGAGGCAACGTGAAGTTCGGCGACGGCGGTGGTGGCGCTCGACAACGGCGTAGTGGCGCTTGGCGATGGCGTCGGTGAAGGGAGGGCGCCGGGCTCGTTGCCCCTTCCCGATCCATATCGGGTCGTGGAACAGGTGTGAGAGGGGAGGCGAGGCAACAGCGGAGGGGAGGAGATCCGGCGACAGGGCTTGATGTCAGCGACGGGGAGGGCGGCAGGCAGCGGCGCAGCGATGGGTTCGACCCCGATCCAGATCGGATC
>NC_057794.1:178224864-178242597 GCF_018294505.1 Triticum aestivum | reverse complement strand
GGAGGGGGTTCTTCTATTTGTTTTCTGTGTTAGTTTTGTTTTCTGTTTTTATATTTTCTTTTCTTTTGTTATAAGTAGTTTCTTTTATTTTTAGTTTTATATAAAAATTACCACTAGTGCCTAAATTTGTATTATCAACAAACTACTGTGAGATTAATTCTTAACCCATAATAAAATAGTTTTAGCATTTTATAAATTCAATAGGCATTTGTTTAATTGTTTTCACTACTGTTTTAATTGTTTTAGAGCCTTTAAACATTTTATCAAAGTTTGGTTTCTCCACCATAATTACTTACGATTTATTTGACACAACACGATCATTTTAGTTTTGAAATTTGAGAATTTTACTGGTTGCCTATATTTTGAATTTTAATTTGAATCAGTTTTTGAACTAGCTCGAGTTTATCAATAGTAACCAAGGTGACGTGGCACCATTAGCAGAGGTTAACTGTAACTTGATTATGCGGTCGTCACAGAAAATCCCCATTGGTCGGGGCTGTTCACGGGTTATCGGATCCAAAACCGGACCCGATAGCTTAACAACGTTCCGTTACTGTGGATGCCACGTGTCAGTCACCCTTGACGAAAGCACTTATGTGACGCGCGATTTATCGTCATGGAAGTGGACACTTCCATGATGATAATTTTGGTAATGTCATGGAACACTTCTACGACAGCATAGGTATGACTATCTTGATTCTGTCATAAAATTGTCATGGATGTACATGCATGACAGAAAACGTGACCTACTATGACAAACACGTATCATCACGGAAGTGTATTTGTTTAATGTTGATCTCTCTCTCTCTCTCATGTTGTTGATTCGCACGATCTTGATGTATCGCGAGCTTTGCTATTATAGTTAGATTTTATGATGTTTCCCCCCTCTACTCTCTTGTGATGAATTGAGTTTTCCCTTTGAAGTTATCTTATCGGATTGAGTCTTTAAGGATTTGAGAACACTTGATGTATGTCTTGCATGTGCTTATCTGTGGTGACAATGGGATATCACGTGATCCACTTGATGTATGTTTTGGTGACCAACTTGCAAGTTCCGTGACCTCGTGAACTTATGCATAGGGGTTGGCACACATTTTTGTCTTGACTCTCCGATAGAAACTTTGGGGCACTCTTTGAAGTTCTTTGTGTTGGTTGAATAGATGAATCTGAGATTGTGTGATGCATATCGTATAATCATACCCACGGATACTTGAGGTGACATTGGAGTATCTAGGTGACATTAGGGTTTTGGTTGATTTGCGTCTTAAGGTGTTATTCTAGTACGAACTCTAGGATAGATTGAACGGAAATAATAGCTTCATTTTATTTTACTACGGGCTCTTGAATAGATCGATCAGAAAGAATAACTTTGCGGTGGATTCGTACCCTACAATAATCTCTTCGTTTGTTCTGCGCTATTAGTGACTTTGGAGTGACTCCTTGTTGCATGTTGAGGGATAGTTATATGATCCAATTATGTTATTATTGTTGAGAGAACTTGCACTAGTAAAAGTATGAACCCTATGCCTTGTTTCCTAGCATTGCAATACCGTTTGTGCTCACTTTTACCACTTGCTACCTTGCTGTTTTTATATTTTCAGATTACAAAAACCTTTATCTACCATCCATATTGCACTTGTATCAGCATCTCTTCGTTGAACTAGTGCACCTATACAATTTACCATTGTATTGGGTGTGTTGGGGACACAAGAGACTCTTTGTTATTTGGTTGCAGGGTTGTTTGAGAGAGATCATCTTCAACCTACGCCTCCCACGGATTGATAAACCTTAGGTCATCCAGTTGAGGGAAATTTGCTACTGTCCTACAAACCTCTGCACGTGGAGGCCCAACAACATCTACAAGAAGAAGGTTGTGTAGTAGACATCAAGCTCCTTTCTGGCGCCGTTGCCGGGGAGGTTAGCCCTTGAAGGTATATCTTTAGAAGAATTTGGAATTGAGGGTACCTCATATGCTTCATCTTTTTAATGTCTTTCATGAAAATAAGGATTCCGATAATCGTGCCAAAGTGTTAGAAGAAGAATGCATTAGAAAGTTTGGCACTAAATATTTGAATGATGAGCATGACTGCGATGTTGTTAGTATGAATTCCTTGAATATCCATGGTACTAATGATGCTTGCACTAGTCATGATGAAAATGTCTCTTATAAGCATGTCAATTTTTGTGGAGTGCATAGAGTTTGCAAGTACACACCAAATAGGGAAGATAGATTTTGCAAGAGGCATAAGTATTTAGAAACTAAATGGTTGCAAGAAAGGATAGATGTTTGTGCTGAAAATTTAAATTTTCTTAGCCATCCTTGTGAACTTTGCAATGAACGCGGTCATTTAAATATCCAATGCAAATTGCTTCATGATCGAATCATGTCCAAAAGTTGTGATGACTTGATTTCCCTTGCGCATCATAATGAACTTAGTTTGCTTCTGGGTTATGAAGAAATGAAACGTATAACTAAGGATATTCCAAATTTTGCCCTTAATAAAGTTCTTGATTTTGATCTAGAGGAAATTTGTATGTACTGTGTGGTGAATTGCATTGAAAATCCTTATATTGCCAATTACATAAAGACAATAAAACAAATAGAAGATGAAGAGACTACTAATGAAAGGGAAGCGACTTCCCAATATCCTCCTATTATTTCTTATGATGAATCAGGTAACGAGGAAGAGCTTTCTATCCAACCAATCTCATTAATAAGGAGCTCCAAAAAGAGGTTTAACCCACACATGATGCGAAGAAGCAAAAGAAAAGACGTAGAAGCAAAGGTAAAAAGGTATCCCTCCCAAATGATGTTGCTCCTATTACTCATTGCGATGATGATAATTGCTATACTATTGGTGTTGTCCATACTATTAATGATGAGAGTGATTATGATTTTGATATGAAAAGGCCCAAGCTTGGGGATGCTATGTTTGATGAGCATGACATGTTTGAGAATTTATTTGCTGCAATTAATGTTTGTCCCAAGCTTGGGGATGCTATGTTTCATGAACATGATATATTTAACCTCCCAAGTTTTGATATGCAAATTTATTATGATGATAACATGCCTCATATTTATGATGATTATATTGATGAAAGTGGATTTGAAGAGGTCATGACTTTATTTAGTAATGATTCCACTATCTTGGAAGAGGTTTCAATTGATTATGATGAGAACAAAGTTGCTACTTATGATGATTGTTGTGATGACACTTATGCTATAAAAAGTAGTGATGATTATATTTATAAAACTTGTCATGATTACGATTACCCTCTTTTTTAACATTACTCTTTTAATGTGGAAACAATTTATAGTATTCGAGTTTCTTATGATACTCCCACTATTCCGTATGAGAAGAATTTTGCTTATGAGGAGAATAGTAAATTTTCTATGCTTGTAGATCATGAAAAGAATGCTTTATGTGATGGTTATATTGTTGAATTCATTCATGATTCCATTGAAAATTATTATGAGGGAGGATTATATGCTTGTAGGGATTGCAATAATATCAAGTTTCCTCTCTATGTGCATAAAGTTTTAAAGTTATGCTTGTTTTGCCTTCCTATGCTAGTTGATTATTGTTCCCATAAGTTGTTTGTTCACAAAATCCCTATTCATAGGAAGTGGGTTAGACTTAAATGTGATAGTCATATTCTTCATGATGCTCTCTTTATGTTTCAATTCTTATCTTTTATGTGAGCATCATTGAAATAATCATGCCTAGCTAGGGGCGTTAAACGATCGCGCTTGTTGGGAGGCAACCCAGCTTCATTTTTGTTCTTTGCTTTTTGCTCCTATTTAGTAATAAATAATTCATCTAGCCTCTGTTTAGATGTGGTTTTATGTTTTAATTAGTGTTTGTGCGAAGTAGAACCTTTGGGAAGACTTGGGCGAAGTCTTTGCGATCCTACTGTAAAAAACAGAAACTTTAGCACTCATGAGTTTTCCTGCCATTTTTTACTGGATAGTGCGATTAGGTTGATTATTTTTTCAGATGATTAATAGAAAAATTCCTCACGTCCACCAATTTATTTCAGAATTTCTGGAGTTACAAAGTATTCGAATGATACAGATTGCTACAGACTGTTCTGTTTTTGACAGATTCTGTTTTCTATGTGTTGTTTGCTTATTTTGATGAATCTATGAGTAGTATCGGAGGGTATGAACCATAGAGAAGTTGGAATACAGTATATATTACACAAATATGAATTTAGAATTAGTTCAAAACAGTACCTAAGTGGTGATTTATTTTCTTATACTAATGGAGCTTACAAGTCTTCTGTTAAGTTTTGTGTTGCGAAGTTTTCAAGTTTTGGGTAAAGATTCGATGGACTATGGAATAAGGAGTGGCAAGAGCCTAAGCTTGGGGATTCCCAAGTCACCCCAAGGTAATATTAAAGGACAACCAAGAGCCTAAGGTTGTGGATTCCCCGGATGGCATCCCCTCTTTTGTCTTCGTTCATCAGTAGCTTTACTTGGACCTATATTTTTATTCACCACATGATATGTGTTTTGCTTGGAGCGTCATTTTATTTTATTTTGTTTTGCTTGCTGTTTGAATAAAATAGCAAGATCTGAAATTCTTAAATGTTAGAGAGTCTTCACATAGTTTCATAATTATTCGACTACTCATTGATCTTCACTTATATCTTTTGGAGTAGTTTGCCGTTTGCTCTAGTACTTCACTTATATCCTTTTAGAGCACGACGGTGGTTTTATTTTGAAGAAACAGATGTACTCTTGTGCTTCACTTATATTATTTTGAGAGTCTTTAGAACAACATGGAGTTTGGTTTGGTTATGAAACTAGTCCTAATATGATGGGCATCCAAGATGGGTATAATAAAAACTTTCATATAGAGTGCATTGAATACTATGAGAAGTTTGATACTTGATAATTGTTTTGAGATATAAAGATGGTGATATTACAGTTGTGCTAGTTGAGTAATTGTGAACTTGAGAAATACTTGTGTTGAGGTTTGCAAGTCCCGTAGCATGCACGTATGGTAACCGTTGCGTGACAAATTTGAAGCACGAGGTGTTTCTTTGATTGCCTTCCTTATGAGTGGCGGTCGGGGACGAGCTATGGTCTTTTCCTACCAATCTATCCCCCTAGGAGCATGCGCGTAGTGCTTGGTTTTTGATGACTTGTAGATTTTTGCAATAAGTATGTGAGTTCTTTATGACTAATGTTGAGTCCATGGATTATACACACTCTCACCCTTCCATCATTGCTAGCCTCTTCGGTACCGTGCATTGCCCTTTCTCACCTCGAGAGTTGGTGCAAACTTCGCCGGTGCATCCAAACCCCGTGATATGATACGCTCTGTCACACATAAACCTCCTTATATCTTCCTGAAAACAGCTACCATACCTACCTATTATGGCATTTCCATAACCATTCCGAGATATATTGCCATGCAACTTTCCACCGTTCCATTCATCATGACACACATCATCATTGTCATATTGCCTTGCATGATCATGTAGTTGACATCGTATTTGTGGCAAAGCCACCATGCATAATTTATCATACATTTCACTCTTGATTCATTGCCCATCCCGGTACACCGCTGGAGGCATTCATATAGAGTCATACTTTGTTCTAGTATCGAGTTGTAATCTTTGGGTTGTAAATAAATAGAAGTGTGATGATCATCATTAATAGAGCATTGTCCCGGAAAAAAATAAAAAAAGAAAGGCCAAAAAAAGAAAAAAAAGGAAAGGCCAAATAACAAAAAGAAAAAGAAATAAAAGGGGACAATGCTACTATCCCTTTTTCCACACTTGTGCTTCAAAGTAGCACCATGATCTTTATGATAGAGAGTCTCTTGTTTTGTCACTTTCATATACTAGTGGGAACTTTTCATTATAGAACTTGGCTTGTATATTCCAACAATGGGCTTCCTCAAATGCCCTAGGTCTTCGTGAGCAAGCAAGTTGGATGCACACCTACTTAGTTTCTTTTGTTGAGCTTTCATACATTTATAGCTCTAGTGCATCCGTTGCATGGTAATCCCTACTCCTTACATTGACATCAATCGATGAGCATCTCCATAGCCCGTTGATTAGCCGCGTCGATGTGAGACTTCCTCTTTTTTTGTCTTCTCCACACAACCCCCATCATTATATTCTATTCCACCCATAGTGCTATGTCCATGGCTCGCGCTAATATATTGAGTGAAAGTTGAAAAAGTTTGAGAATACTTAAGTATGAAACAATTGCTTGGCTTGTCATCGGGGTTGTGCATGATGGGAGCATTTTGTGTGACGAAAATGAAGCATGTCCAAAGTATATGATTTTGTAGGGATGAGCTTTCTTTGGCTATGTTATTTTGAGAAGACATAATTGCTTGGTTAGTATGCTTGAAGTATTATCATTTTTATGTCAATATTAAAATTTTGTCTTGAATCTTTTAGATCTGAACATTCATGCCACAATAAAGAAAATTACCTTGATAATTATGTTAGGTAGCATTCCACATCAAAAATTCCGTTTTTATCATTTACCTAATCAAGGACGAGTAGGAATTAAGCTTGGGGATGCTTGATACGTCTCCAACGTATCTATAATTTTTGATTGTTCCATGCTATTATATTATCCATCTAGGATGTTTTATATGCATTTATATGCTATTTTATATGATTTTTGGGACTAACCTATTAACCTAGAGCCCAGTGCCAGTTTCTGTTTTTTTCCTTGTTTTTGAGTTTTACAGAAAAGGAATACCAAACAGAGTCCAATTGACGTGCCAATTTTTGATGATTTTTATGGACCAAAAGAAGCCCCCGGGGTAAAATAGTTGGGCCAGAAGAGTCCCGAGCCGTTCATGAGATAGGAGGGCGAGCCTAGGGGGGTAGGGCGCACCCTCCACCCTCATGGACGACTCGGGCACCCCCCTGACTTGTTCCTTACGCCAAAAATTCCTATAAATACTGAAACCTCCAAAAAATAACGTAGATCGGGAGTTCCGTGCCACAAGCCTCCGTAGCCATCGAAAACCAATCTAGACCCGTTCCGGCACCCTGCCGGAGTGGGGAATCCCTCTCCGGTGGCCATCTTCATCATCCCGACGCTCTCCATGACAAGGAGGGAGTAGTTCACCCTCGGGGCTGAGGGTATGTACCAGTAGCCATGTGTTTGATCTCTCTGTCTCGTGTTCTTGATTCGCACGATCTTGATGTATCGCGAGCTTTTCTATTATAGTTGGATCTTATGATGTTTCTCCCCCTCTACTCTCTTGTGATGAATTGAGTTTTCCCTTTGAAGTTATCTTATCGGATTGAGTCTTTAAGGATTTGAGAGACTTGATGTATGTCTTGCATGTGCTTACCTGTGGTGACAATGGGATATCATGTGATCCACTTGAAGTATGTTTTGGTGATCAACTTGCGAGTTTCGTGTCTTCGTGAACTTATGTATAGGGGTTGGCACACGTTTTTGTCTTGACTCTCCGGTAGAAACTTTGGGGCACTCTTTGAAGTTCTTTGTGTTGGTTGAATAGATGAATCTAAGATTGTGTGATGCATATCGTATAATCATACCCACGGATACTTGAGGTGACATTGGAGTATCTAGGTGACATTAGGGTTTTGGTTGATTTGTGTCTTAAGGTGTTATTCTAGTACGAACTCTAGGATATATTGAATAGAAAGAATAGCTCCAAGTTATTTTACTACTGGCTCTTGAATAGATCGATCAGAAAGAATATGTAGCGACCGGACCTCAAACCGTCCAATCTCTGTGCTCAGGTGTCATCCCTGGATCAGTAATGCTGACACCACACAGTACTTGAAGGATTTATAACAGAGTAGCAATCACACACTTATTACATCGAGTGTCTCAAAAGAGAACTTATTCCAATAAATATGGCTTAAGGCCATCTAATAAGGATAACAGCGAAAGGCTTGGAAGATAAGTGAGTCCATCAAGTCCAACGGCATCACTGAGTATAGAACCACGACCTAAGGCACCTTAATCGTCGTCCGAAAAGTCTACAACATTAACATTGCAGCCCGAAACGGGTCAGCACATGGAATATGCTGGCAATGTAACACATAGAGAGTAATAAAAGAATATGGCTATTCTATATGCATATATGGCTGGTGGAAAGCTCTATGGTTACATTTTTTGCGTAAAGCCAAATTTTCCCTACTGCAAAGGAATAAATTTTATTTAACTATCATGGTAGTTGTTAAACATTGAGAATGGTTGACAGCATTCTCAATCCCAATTAAGCATCATCATTAAAAACCCAACAAACTTAATTAGAGTAACATGATGAGATTCACATGATAATCCAGGTACTAGATACTCAAGATGTCCATAACCGGGGACACGGCTAATCATGACTAGTTTATACACTCTGCAGAGGTTTGCGCACTTTTCCCCACAAGACCTGATCTCCTCCGTTGGATTTCTCGCACTACAAGGTGTTTGAGAAATGGATGACCAAGACATAGTCTTTCAGAAGCGCTAGCACCTTACGAACGGGTAGACCGTACCAACCTACATCCCCTACATCTGCTAGTGTACCACTGTAAGAGTTTGCAGGACTTAGTCAACTATGCTAGAGCCCATAGTAGCTTGTGGCTGCACACGGAAGTTTCTAGCATGAATAATCTCACGATCCCTTTGAGCCTGGGTGGCGGTCCAAAAGAAACAGGCAATCGCTGGAATACCTAGGTGCCTCAATCCACCCAGATGTGTGTTTAGGTTGCCACCTTCAATAAACTATTAATTAACAATCTCACACCTGTCATGGATACACTCACCCAATCCACGTCTACTAGCATAGCATGGCGATAAGCAAACGTAGAAGTAACTCCCAAAGGTTTGAAAATGAACAGGTAATAGGTTATACCTCAACTACTTCCCAAACCCACAATTTAATTAGATCCTAAACATGCTATGCGTGAGGATTGATCTAATGCAATAAAACTAGGTAATTGGAAGTATGATCAAAGTGTTACTTGCCTTGCTGATGATCCGGGAAACCTAGCGATTCGAAGTAGCAAGCGGCGCACTCCGGGTACTCTATCGTAAACAAACAAGCATACAATAAGTACTCAACTAATGCACAGGTAAAAATCGAACAAGAGATCTAACCAGAAAGTTCAACTTAAGAACTCCGGTTGACAAAAAGAATCAAAACGAACGAAGCAACGAAAGACAAACAGCAAAATAAACAAGCTTCGTTTACTATTCTGAATCTAGGGCAATTTTTACTGTGGGAAAAACTTGTTTGAGTTGGTTAAACAGAAAGAGGGTTTCGAGACGAAACTCTAGGCCCTTGAATCGCCTGATTCCGATAAACGAGCGAAAAGTTAAACTAGAACGAACATCGGATCAGAGATCGCGATCAGAAAAATCACGGATTTAATCCGAGAAAAAGAAAAAACGACGAACAGGTTAATGAACGAACGTTCGTTAACAGAAACTAAATGAAAAACGCGTTCGTGAAAATGAACGGACGAACGGGCGCTCGCTAAATAAATAAACCAAAAAAGACCGATCTATTTATTAAAAAAACGAAAACTAGGGTTTTCAAAGAAACCGAATCGGTTTTTTTTTCAAAAACCGACCGGCGACTACCTCTGCGGTGGCGGCGGCTCTCCGGTGGGGCTCCGGCAGGGCGGCAGCTCCGGGCAGGGCGGGCGGCGCGGGGCGGTGTGGGGTGGCGGCGGCGGTGGCTCGGGGCTCCACGGGGGCTCCGGTGGGGTTTATAAAGGGAGGGGGGCAGCCATGGCTTGGGGAAGGGGGCGATGGGCGGCGGCGGCTCGGGATCGGACTCCCGAGTCCGGCGGCTGCACGAGTGGCGAAGGTGGCGGCTGCTCGGGCCGGCCTTGCTCGGCTGGGCCCTTGGCCCAATCGGGCGCGTTTTTTAACAATTTCACCGCGCCTAAAAAAATCTAGAAAAATAAATAAAAAAAATCTAAAAATGCCAAAACAAATTTTCTCCATCTAAATAAAATATTTAGAGCAGGATGACCATTTTTTTGGCTCTAAATGCAATTTTTGAAAACGTGCAATTTTTCCTAAATTCAAATAAAATAGCAAATAAAACCAAAATAAAATCTTATTTGATTTTTTATTAAATGCTCAATATTTCTTTATTTTTGGGAAAGTCATTTTATTCCCTCTCTCATATTTTGATAATAGAAATAATTGAAGATAAAATAAATAAAATCAAATGATCCTATTTTCAAAATTTGAGAAAAACTCAAATATGAAAATAACGAAATCCCCAACTCTCTACGAGGGTCCTGGAGTTGCGTAGAATTTCTAGGATCTACCAAAAGCAATAAAATATGATATGCAATGATGATCTAATGTATAACATTCCAAATTGAAAATTTGGGATGTTACAAACCTACCCCCCTTAAGATGAATCTCGCCCTCGAGATTCGGGTTGGCTAGAAAATAGGTGAGGGTGGTCCTTCAGCAATTCTTCCTCTCGCTCCCAGGTGGCTTCATCTTCCGTGTGGTGGCTCCACTGAACTTTACAAAACTTGATAACCTTGCTGCGGGTGACTCGACTGGCATACTCTAGAATCTTGACTGGTTTCTCCTCATTGGTCAAATCACTGTCCAACTGAATCGCTTCCAGTGGCACTGTATCTCTCAGTGGTATATCAGCCATCTCCGCGTGGCACTTCTTTAACTGGGAAACGTGGAACACGTCGTGAACTCCTGATAATCCTTCAGGCAATTCCAACTTATAAGCTACTTCTCCCATACGCTCCAAAACCTTGTATGGTCCTACAAAACGTGGCGCTAATTTTCCCTTAACTCCAAAGCGCTTAACTCCTCGAAGTGGTGATACTCGAAGATAAACTCGGTCTCCGACTTCGTAATCTGTCTCCTTGCGTTTTGAATCTGCATAGCTCTTCTGCCTGGACTGGGCTACCTTGAGCCTGTCACGAATCAATTTTACTTTCTATTCAGACTCCTTAATCAGATCCAGTCCAAACAACCGACGGTCTCCAACTTCATCCTAAGATAATGGGGTCCTACACCTCCTTCCGTACAAAGCTTCGAAAGGGGCCATCTTCAAACTGGATTGATAACTGTTGTTGTAAGAGGACTCTGCATATGGCAAATTCTCGTCCCAACTAGATCCGTAATCTAGCACACAAGCTCTTAACATATCCTCCAAAATCTGATTGACTCTCTCGGTCTGTCCATCTGTCTGCGGATGGAAAAATGTACTAAACTCTAGTCTGGTACCCAAAGTTTCATGCAATTGATTCCAGAACTTTGAGGTGAATTGGGTTCCTCTATCTAACACAATGCTCTTTGGAACTCCATGCATATATACGATTCTGGTCATGTATATCTTTGCCAACTTTGCATTGGTATAGGTAGTCTTCACTGGAATGAAATGAGCTACCTTTGTCAAACGATCGACTACAACCCATATTGAGTCATAGCCTGAACGAGTTCTGGGTAAACCCGTAATAAAATCCATGCCTAACTTATCCCACTTCCATTCGGGTATCAGGCTGTAGCAATCCTGCTGGCTTCTGATGCTCTGCCTTTACTCTTTGACATACATCACAAACTGCTACATACTCCGCAATATCCTTCTTCATTCCGGTCCACCAGAAAGTATCCTTGAAATCCAAATACATCTTGGTATTTCCTGGGTGAATTGAATATGGTGAATCATGTGCCTCTTGCAGAATTAACTTCCTGATCTCCGAATCATTAGGCACATAAACACGGTCTTCAAACCATAGGGTATCGTGCTCATCCTCACGAAATCCCTTAGCTTTTCCTTTGCTCATTTTCTCCTTAATATAGGCAATCTCCTTGTCAGTCCTTCGGGCTTCTCTGATCTTGTCCATCAAGGTAGACTGAATCTCCAATGCTGCTACATAGCCTCTCGGAACTATCTCCAAACATAGCTCACGAAGATTTTCAACTAACTCCCTTGGTAAATCTCCCGTCATTAAGGTGTTGACATGGCTTTTACGGCTCAACGCGTCAGCTACTACGTTAGCCTTTCCGGGGTGATAATGCAATCTCATATCATAATCCTTGATGAGCTCCAACCATCTTCTTTGCCTGAGATTCAACTCTTTCTGCATGAAAATATACTTCAAACTCTTGTGATCCGTGTACACCTCACAATGGTTTCCAATGAGAAAATGTCTCCTGGTTTTCAATGCATGCACTGCGGCTGCTAACTGCAAATCATGCGTAGCATAATTCAACTCATGAGGCTTAAGCTGTCGTGAGGCATAGGAAACAACTCTTCCTTCCTGCATAAGCACTGCTCCAAGTCCTCGACGTGAAGCGTCGCAATACACCTCATAATCCTTGGTCTGATCTGGCAAAATCAACACAGGTGATGTAACCAACCGTTTCTTTAACTCCTGGAAACTAGCCTCACATTCTTCAGTCCATATGAACTTGGTATCCTTTTTCAACAACTCCGTCATAGACTTTGCAATCTTTGAGAAATTCTTAATGAATCTCCGATAGTATCCCTTGAGTCCAAGAAAACTCCGGATCTCTCCAACGGTTGTTGGTGCTTCCCAATTTGTCACGGTATCAACCTTAGTGGGATCTACTGCTATACCTTCTCCCGATATAACGTGTCCGAGAAATCCAACTTCCTTCAACCAAAACTCACATTTGCTAAACTTGGCATATAATTGATGTTCTCTGAGCTTTCCAAGTACCGGACGCAAATGCTCCTTATGCTCCTCTTCATTCTTCGAGTAAACCAAGATATCATCAGTGAACACTACAACGAACTTATCCAGAAACTCCATAAACACCTTGTTCATCATGTTCATAAAATATGCAGGTGCGTTAGTCGGACAAAATGACATAACGGTATACTTGTACAGCCCATACCTGGTGGTAAAAGCCGTCTTAGGTATATCCTGTTCTCGAATTTTCAACTGGTGATATCCTGATCGCAGATCGATCTTGGAAAATACCTTAGCTGCTTGCAATCGATCAAACAGATCATTTATCATCGGTAGTGGGTACTTGTTCTTGATGGTCACTTCATTCAATCCTCGATAATCGACAACCATCCTTAACGATCCATCCTTCTTTTCCACTAGAAGTACTGGCGATCCCCAAGGTGACGAACTTGGGCGAATATATCCTTTATCCAGTAACTCCTTAATCTACTTCTTAATCTCAATCAAATCCTTTGCGGGCATCCTATATGGTCTCTTTGATATTGGCCCTGTGCCTGGCAAAAGCTCAATCAAAAACTCAATATCTCTATCTGGTGGCATGCCTGGCAATTCCTCTGGAAATACATCCGGGAAATCCTTCACCACCGGTACTTCCTCTTGCACAACTCCTGTTAAACAATTTACTTGAGTCCTCTTTGGCACATGCCGGGATACATACTTGATCCTTCTTCCTTCTGGCGTTGTAAGCAAAATTGACTTACTGGCACACTCAATATTCCCTTCATACTTTGATAACCAATCCATGCCTAATATCACATCCAATCCTTGAGATTCCAATACGATTAGGTCTGAGGGAAATATGTAGTTACCAATCCTTAATGGTAACTGATCACACCATAGACTAGCCATATACTCTACTCCAGGCGAGGTTACTAACATGGGTGACCTAAGGGCTTGGGTTGGCAGTTTATACTTATCCACAAATCTCCTTGATATGTATGAATGCGATGCACCAGTATCAAAAAGAATGAGTGCAGTAAACGACTTAACCAAAAACTTACCTATTACTGCATTGGGCTGCTCTTCAACCTCCTCCACGTTAACGTGGTTCACCTGTCCCCTGTTGAAAGGGTTTGGCTTCTTCCCAGAGCTTCCATTCCCATTTCCATTCTGGGATTCAGGACATTCATTAGCATAATGTCCAGTCTTCTGGCACTTAAAGCAAGTGACTTGGCTCAGGTCTTTCTTGGCTGGGGTTGATGGGTTGGTGCGGTTCTGGCTGTTGCTTCCTCCATTCTCATTACCATTCTTGGGGCCATTGTGATTGTGCGAGCTACCTCCTCCATGGGTATGCTGAAAATGTCCTCCCGGTCTAGGGGTAAAACGTGGCTTCTGCTGAGCTCCAGAATTGTACTTCCCTTGTCCATACTTCCTCTTGTGGTTCTCAATTTGCTGCTGCTTCCCTTCAATCATGAGAGCACAATCTACCAACTCCTGGTAGTTGATAAACGTTGCTACCATCAACTGCATGCTCAACTCATCATTCAGTCCTTCCAGAAACTCCTCCTGCTTAGCTGCATCCGTAGCAACGTCATCTGGGGCATAACGTGCTTGCTTACTAAAGTCCTCCACATACTGGCTAACTGTCCATCCTCCTTGGCGCAAGTTGCGAAACTCTCACTTCTTCATGGCCATAGCTCCTGTTGAAACATGGGCAGTACGAAAAGCCTACTGAAACTGGTCCCACGTGACAGTGTCGACAGGGAAAGTGGCTGTGAAATTCTCCCACCATTGCGGCAAACTTCACCTTTTCTACATCTGTGCATCCTGCCGTGGTCAACTCTCTTGCTGTCTTGCGGAGCCAATCATCTGCTACTATCGGCTCGGTGCTACAGGAAAACACCGGCGGATTCAGCCTAAGAAAACGGGCTAAGTGATCAACAAGTGGTGGTGGTGGTGGGTTGTTGTTGTTGTTCCCCTGATTCTGATTCTGGACTAGCAACTGCATCAATGTGTTTTGCTGCTGGATCAACTGGGTGAGCTCCGGTGGGAAGGTAAATCCGGGGTCACGCCTCAGAGGCATCTGAGGGTTTAGAAAAGATGAGATTTAAGAATAGAGGGGGTCTAAAGAGAAAACACTACCCATATGCACATGAGGCAAAAGAAAACAATTCACTTCATTTAATCAAGCAAGGGCATACAATCGATCTAACTATCGCAAAAGTGCTTGGACTACTATATTTACATGGTGGACTACTACTACTGATGGGGTGGTCTACTAGAAATATTCTTTGGTTGCAGACTGCATGATATCTGCTCCAGCTTCATCAACATAGTCATCATCGCTATCATCTGGATCCGAGTCGGTGTCATCGATGATGAAGTAGTCTTCCGGGCAAATCTCCTTGGGTTCTTCATCTTCTTCTACTGGTGTAGGGCCTCCCATGAATATTCCAATCTTCTTGATCAGATCGTCATTCTTCTCCACTAATACTTTGATTTCCTCTTCATAATCTTCACGTGTAGCCTTGAGTTCTTCCTCCAGTTCCTTGATTCTTGTCCTCGCCTTCTTCAGATCTATCATGTCTGCGCACATCTGGTTCTCCTGACGTCGAATGTGCTAGTTTAACTCCTAGATAAAAGCTGCAATTGATCTATCCTTCTTGGTGCTGATCATCTCCCAGTGCTCATCTCGGCGCCCAGAAATATGGTAGATAGTATCCTTGACATCATTGCGGTAAACTTCTCCAATGCGTCCCATGGCGATGTGAGCTGCCATGCTCTTTCCTAGATTCCAAGTGGGTGCATCAAAAGAAAACTCTATGGGCTTAGTGACTGGCATGAACGTCCTTCCTGGAACTTGAACTTGAATCATCCAGCGCTCTTCTTCAGGTAGAGTGGCGTTGTAGGTTCCGGTGAAGCTTGGTACTCCTATGTTCAGGTATCTAGTGACTTCCTTCAAGTGACGTCCAAAGGGTGTATGTTCATCCGGTTGCGTGAACTTGTTCCTTGCATCCGCCATCCTAAAAGAGTAGAAAAGATGAGAGGTCAGAAGAAGAAGAGTGAGTAGTGATCTAGGGCTTTAGCTTAGTGGTCGTGTCCTACAGTCAGCGTGTGCTTTGATACAATCTTGTAGCGACCAAACCTCAAACGGTCCAATCTCTGTGCTCAGGTGTCATCCCTGGATCAGTAATGCTGACACCACACAGTACTTGAAGGATTTATAACAGAGTAGCAATCACACACTTATTACATCGAGTGTCTCAAAAGAGAACTTATTACAATAAATATGGCTTAAGGCCATCTAATAACGATAACAACGGAAGGCTTGGAAGATAAGTGAGTCCATCAACTCCAACGACATCACTGAGTATAGAACCATGACCTAAGGCACCTTAATCGTCGTCCGAAAAGTCTATAACATTAACGTTGCAGCCCGAAACGGGTCAGCGCATGGAATATGCTGGCAATGTAACACATAGAGAGTAATAAAAGAATATGGCTATTCTATATGCATATATGGCTGGTGGAAAGCTCTATGGTTACATTTTTTGCGTAAAGCCAATTTCTCCCTACTGCAAAGGAATAAATTTTATTTAACTATCATGGTAGTTGTTAAACATTGAGAATGGTTGACAGCATTCTCAATCCCGATTAAGCATCATCACTAAAAACCCAACAAACTTAATCAGAGTAACATGATGAGATTCACATGATAATCCAGGTACTAGATACTCAAGATGTCCATAACTAGGGACATGGCTAATCATGATTAGTTTATACACTCTGCAGAGGTTTGCGCACTTTTCCCCACAAGACCCGATCTCCTCCGTTGGATTTATCGCACTACAAGGTGTTTGAGAAACGGATGACCGAGACATAGTCTTTCAGAAGCGCTAGCACCTTACGAACGGGTAGACCATACAAACCTACATCCCCTACATCTGCTAGTCTACCACTGTAAGAGTTCGCACGACTTAGTCAAATATGCTAGAGCCCATAGTAGCTTGTGGCTGCACACGGAAGTTTCTAGCATGAATAATCTCACGATCCCTTTGAGCCTGGGTGGCGGTCCAAAAGAAACAGGCAATCGCTGGAATACCCAGGTGCCTCAATCCACCCAGATGTGTGCTTAGGTTGCCACCTTAAATAAACTATTAATTAACAATCTCACACCTGTCATGGATACACTCACCCAATCCACGTCTACTAGCATAGCATGGCGATAAGAAAATGTAGAAGTAACTCCCAAAGGTTTGAAAATGAACAGGTAATAGGTTCTACCTCAACTACTTCCCAAACCCACAATTTAATTAGATCCTAAACATGCTATGTGTGAGGATTGATCTAATGCAATAAAACTGGGTAATTGGAAGTATGATCAAAGTGTTACTTGCCTTGCTGATGATCCGGGAAACCTAGCGATTCGAAGTAGCAAGCGGTGCACTCCGGGTACTCTATCTCAAACAAAAAAGCATACAATAAGTACTCAACTAATGCACATGTAAAACTCGAACAAGATATCTAACCAGAAATTCCAACTTAAGAACTCCGGTTGACAAAAAGAATCAAAACAAACGAAGCAACGAAAGATAAACGGCAAAAGAAACAAGCTTCGTTTACTATTTTGAATCTAGGGCAATTTTTACTGTGGCAAAAACTTGTTTGAGTTGGTTAAACGGAAAGAGGGTTTCGAGACGAAACTCCAGGCGCTTGAATTGCCTGATTCTGATAAACGAGCGAAAAGTTAAACTAGAACGAACATCAGATCAGAGATCGCGATCAGAAAAACCACGGATTTAATCCGAGAAAAGGAAAAAAACGACGAACAGGTTAACGGACGAACATTTGTTAACGGAAACTAAACGAAAAACGCTTTCGTTAAAACGAACGGACGAACGGGCGCTCGCTAAATAAATAAACCGAAAAAACCGATCTATTTATTAAAAAAACGAAAACTAGGGTTTTAAAAAAACCGAATCGTTTTTTTTCCAAAAACCGGCCGGCGACTACCTCGGCGGCGGCTCTCCGGTGGGGCTCTGGCAGGGCGGCGGGGCGGGCGGCGCG
>NC_057794.1:178212448-178224317 GCF_018294505.1 Triticum aestivum | reverse complement strand
TGCACGAGCGGCGAAGGCGGCGGCGGCTCGGGCCGGCCTGGCTCGGCTGGGCCCTTGGCCCAGTGTGGCGCGGGTTTTTTTAACAATTTCGTTGCGCCTAAAAAAATCTAGAAAAATAAAAAAAAATCTAAAAATGCCAAAACAAATTTTCTCCATCTAAATAAAATATTTAGAGCAGGATGAACATTTTTTGGCTCTAAATGCAATTTTTGAAAACGTGCAATTCTTCCTAAATTCAAATGAAATAGCAAATAAAATCTTATTTGATTTTTTATTAAATCCTCAATATTTCTTTAATTTTGGGAAAGTCATTTTATTCCCTCTCTCATATTTTGATAATAGAAATAATTCAAGATAAAATAAATAAAATCAAATGATCCTATTTTCAAAATTTGAGAAAAACTCAAATATGAAAATAACGAAATCCCCAACTCTCTCCGAGGGTCCTTGAGTTGCGTAGAATTTCTAGGATCCACCAAAAGCAATAAAATATGATATACAATGATGATCTAATGTATACCATTTCAAATTGAAAATTTGGGATGTTACAGAATAACTTTGAGGTGGATTCATACCCTATAATAATCTCTTCGTTTGTTCTCCGCTATTAGTGACTTTGGAGTGACTCTTTGTTGCATGTTGAGGGATAGTTATATGATACAATTATGTTATTATTGTTGAGAGAACTTGCACTAGTTAAAGTATGAACCATAGGCCTTGTTTCCTAGCATTGCAATACCGTTTGTGCTCACTTTTATCACTTGCTTCCTTGCTGTTTTTATATTTTCAGATTACAAAAACCTTTACCTACCATCCATATTGCACTTGTATCACCATCTCTTCGCCGAACTAGTGCACCTATACAATTTACCGTTGTATTGGGTGTGTTGGGGACACAAGAGACTCTTTGTTATTTGGTTGCAGGGTTGTTTGAGAGAGACCATCTTCAACCTACGCCTCCCACGGATTGATAAACCTTAGGTCATCCACTTGAGGGAAATTTGCTATTGTCCTACAAACCTCTGCACTTGGAGGCCCAACAATGTCTAGTAGAAGAAGGTTGTGTAGTAGACATCAATGCCCAGTCCCGAAATGCAATTTTTTTGAATTTACTTTATGTTGTCAAATAATAAATTCCTTGGAAAGTGTTGCTATGGAGGGCACCCGTGGACACGGTTAGCCATGGAAAGTGAAAGTATGGTGGAAAAAGGAATAAAATTTATTTTCTTTTTGTGAACCGCCTATGCTATATCTATGCATGGAAAGTATTGGGAACTCCAAGTCATTTTCCTTGGTGGGATGGACACAAATCCCAGAATGTTTTTATCTCTAAGTTTTTCTCGCTTTGAGCTCTAGCACCTCTACAAATCCCTACTTCCCTCTGCGAAGGGCCTTTATTTTACTTTATGCAATTTTTATTTTGAGTCTCCATATTCTCTTATAAAAGCACCAACTAGGAGGCAATATGATCGTACTTAAGTATTGGGTGTAGCTAATATTCGAATGTGTTTCATGAATGGATCAATGTTTGAGCATGATGGGCTAGGGATAACTTATTTTAGCATTGATATTTTGAAAGACATGGTTGCTTGTTGATATGCTTGAGTATCTAAATTATCGTGTCAAAACTAGAATATTTCTTTGAACAACTAAAAGTCCAATTGTCCATGCTATAAAGAAAAGAATATGATATGACATGATAGGCAGCATTCCACATCAAAAATTCTGTTTTTATCACTTACCTACTCGAGGACGAGTAGGTGCTGAAGCAGTAGTCCTGGAGTCTCTGGCAACTGGCACAACTGTAGACCTTTGTGCCCTTGGCACTCTCTAGAAAGTATCTGTGGTGCATATGTCATCCCTTTCCTCAGCATCTTCTTGGAGCTTCTCCACTATGGTATGTATCTCTGTGACCTTCACATCTAGGTCATGAAGTTTTGTCTCTATGATCCTCTCAAGACTTTCTTGATTTTGAGTCAGGGTGGCCAAGCCCTTCTCAATTCTCACTGTAGCTTCAAGCAGATAACTGAGTTGATCTTGCTTGGTCTTGAGCATCACTGTGGAGGCATCCGGTGCACTTTCTGCCTTCACTGCTTTTGCAACTTTTGCTTTCTCTCTCTTCTCCCGGGCTTCTACATAAGTAGGATGGGATGCATCCATGACAACCTCATTGTCCTCAAAACCTGGCCTTAGGGGAAGATGCTCTTTATCAAGAAGATATGTCTTGGTTCCCATCTTGTAATTGATCAACATTTGTATGTGAGGGGCATATCCACACGATTTCTTTTGATCAATAGTTGTTCTCTTCATGGTTTCAACAATCAAACTCATCACCTTGAACTTCTGGGGTACATCAAACATGTGGAGCAAGTTGATGGAGTAACCATGGATCATTCTATGATCTCCTGACTTGGGCAAAAGAGTGTGCCTCAAGATAGTGTTGATAGTGGTCAAGCCAGACAACATATAGTATATTGATGCAAGCTTATGTGTCTCCAGGGTCTCATTAGGAATGGTCTTGTACATGTTGGCCATGGAGTTGTGATCCTTCCTGGGCTTGGCGTATACATTAGTGTCATTTTCCTCTTCCTTTGGGGCATTGATCAACTTGGCCCATTTAGAGGTTGTTGATTTATACTTTGTACCTTCAGTCATCCAAACAATCCTTCCATCCGGGTAGAAGTGAGCAGTGGAGTAGAATTGCATGATCATCTCATCGTTCCACTTAGTCAACTTCTGACCAACACATTTGTCAACTTCATTCATTCTGAAGCTCTCATGCACACCTGGGAAGTAGTCCTCATTGTCGTTAATGTATGTCCAGTCAACCAACTTCATATCACAGACAATGGGCTTCTTGTCTAACAAGACATTTTCATAGAAATCCTAATGTTCCTTGGTGTGAAAACGGTAATCCACATCAGTTCTCCTCCTGGTGGCATAGGGATCAGTCTGTCTCTAGAGTCTCAGACATGCATCCTTCCTTTCTTTCATGTTCTCTACCACAGAATGATCATCACTATGATCTGGAATCTCGGGCTTCAGTTTTCTGAGCACTAGTGGCTCATCATCTTCTTGAGCCTCAGGCACTAGGGCCTTATTCTTCTCAACAACAGATATGTTCCTGATCTCTTGGGTGAAGATGGTTTTGGGGATTGAGCTTGAGTTGAAGGCTTGGGGGCAGACTTGGGCTTAGATGGAGCATCCCCACTCCTTATGGCATCCCCCATAAGCTTTTGAGTTTTTGTAGGAGGTGCAACAACCTCTTCCTCCTCATCATCTTCATCAGACTCTCTCATCATAGAAGGTTTGCCAATGACTTTGGCAATAGTCCTTTTGACCCTCTCCTTCCTCTTCTTTCCTCCACCAGCCTCTTCTTCTCTTGGTTCAAGGGTGAATTCCATGGTTTCCTGAGTTGAGGCTCTGGCTTTTGACATTGGAGCTCTCTTAGGTGGAGCTTTTTTTGACTGACCAGGCTTTGTGGCAGCAGCAACATACTCTTTCTTGAGAACCTTCTTCTTGGAGGTCACTTCCTCCTCAATGACAAAGTCCTCATCCTCAGATTCAGAAGTTCTCTTTTTCCTTGTCCTTGTTGCTGCCTTAGGCAAGTTGCTGGGAGTGCTTTTGCTTCCATCATCATAGCTGCTTGAGTGACTAGTGCCTTCACTGAGGTTAACTTGCTCTTCAGACTTGTTCTGGCTATCACTGCCCTCTGACATAGCTGAAACTGACCCTGTGAATAGTTGGGTATAGATAGAGTGGATGAGCATCACAAAGCACATCATATTTTGCAAAAATACTGAGACAAAAACTTAATTTTAGTTTTCTGCAGAAAGCATTTTGGAGCTACCAATTTGACAAACTCGGTGACACCGAAGCAGTAACAAAGTCTAAACACATAGTTTCAGTCAGATCAAAATGCAGTTCGGTGACTCCGAGATGCTAGGGTTTCACAAAGAAAGTGATTTCGGTCGCACCGATCAGTATACTTCGGTCAGACCTAGTTGTACTTGTGCAAAGGCCAGAGGCCAATCGGTGTGACCAAGATCCTCAGATCGGTCGGTCCGAGATGAGTTCGGCGGAAACCTAACCCTAAGTTTTTGCATCAAATCTATTCTATGAATGTTTTGGTGGATATATTGATCTCATACGTGGGAAGTACAATGGCAATGAAATTTGTGCAAGAATCGGAGTTAAGGGAGGCACAAAGGGGTCAAATCCATACCCTAACTTGGCGACGGACTTGCTACGGCAGCAACGGCGGTGAGAATCTTGTTGACGGCGACGGAGACCAGCAGTAGGGGGTCACTAGCGACGACAGCGATGATCCGGAGACCAAGGTGGTGGCAGAGCTGGGAGGCACGGTCGAGTGTTTGAAGGAATTTCCAAAATTTCAACCCGCGGTATATATACCTAGTCACTGTCGATGTGACCAAGTGGAATGACTCGGTGGCATCGAGATGCAAAACTGCTAGCAGTTGCTGCAACTCGGTGTGACTGAATTGTTAAAATCGGTTGCACCGAGATGAAAACATAGATCAACTTAATGAATTCGGTGAGACCGAGTTGGAGTGAGTTGGTCTGACCGAGATGCATTAAGAGGTTTCGGAAGTTAATCCATTGACAGGTTGGTGGCTCCGAGTGCTCCTCACCCGGAGGGTCTGAATTCGACTTGTTCAAACTTTGTGATGTAGCATGAATAGAGTTTGAGACGAGAAAAGCATAGATAGCTAGAGGGAGTACTTAGGCATTCTTGTTCATCCATTTGGCAAAAAGAAAAACCAAACAATCAAAGCAACAAATGGATGTCCTTGAATGGAGAAAATTATGCAAACAACATGCTCACCCAATAAGATGGTAAATAAAAAATGTGCCAAAGCATGCAGAAACACTCTAGCATCTATCAAGCAATTTGCGATGACTAGGTCATCTATATATGAGTATATTGAATGAGGAGTCAAATGAGAACATTTGATCGCAGGTCATACTCGTCGTTTAAGCACAAATGGGGTTACCACTTTTACATAAAGCATTGTTGTGTTCACACCATTAGAGTTGCTTTAGCTCAATTTTTAGAGCAAAGCCCCTAGATGTGATATCCCCCCTTAGAGGGATGAACTAACCTTGGGTTTTGTCGATGATGACTTCATGTAGGTGTTGAAGATGTGGATGCTCAATGTTGATGTAGTTCATTTGGAGCAATCCATTGGAGTGAGTTGCACTTTCAATACCTACATGGGTTAGTCCCACAAGGAACACACAAGGATATCCATATACCTAGAGTGAAACACACATATGATGATGTCCATGAAAGCATTAGGTTACCTTGTCCCTTGTCTTACCAACAACAGGGTTTGTGGCTCCTTGAACTAGTGCAAGATATGAAAGTTGATTGCACTTGTCCTTGCCAAAATGAATATAAGTGAAGTATGTTGGCGGAGTCACCCTCAAGAACTCTCTAGTTCTTCTTCTTTGGGATCCGCAACAACTTGATGGGAATCCTTGAAGTTGTAGTCGTACGTGATGAAGTAGAACTTGATGTAGTCTTGGGAACCCACTTGACCATGGCCTTAGGAGCTTCTTCAAATGAATCAATCTCTTTTTGAAGCTTATCCTTGCCTTTTAGCTTGTGGTCTTGTGGTGGAAGATCATCTTGAGCTTGTGTTCCCTTGAAGGAAGTGGGGTCATACTTCTCTTATCGAGGAACAAACTTCATCTTGGGATATTGATCTTCTTCCTACTCAACTCCATTGGCATTGAACTTCCGTTCAAAGCCAACACCTAGATTCTTCCGGTGCCTTCCTTTCTTGAGTACAATTTCCTCAATTCACTTATTTCTGGGAAGGCTCTTGTAAACACATTTCTCTATAATTCCCTTCAATAAGCTATTTTCTTGCTCAAGTGTAACTTGGCTAAGAGGATCATTATTGGTATCAAGAGAACTACTAGAAGCAACAACATTGGATTTAACATGATTATTGTTACTACTAGAAGAAGAATCTTTCTTGCTCTTTGTAGGGGATATACCCCGCGGTGCAACCCGACCGAATGTATGACCCAGCCAGACTTGGCGACTCATTGGTGACCCACCCTGAGCCGGCGACTCACTAGTCACCTGCCCAGAGTTGGCGACTCATTGGTGACCCGACAAGTGGGTCAGTGGAGCGACGAGACCCGATGGCCTAGAAGGCCGGCTCATATTATGGTGGGCTGGCTTAAGAGGAAAGGCATGAGGAATATTTCCCTTACAAGGAAGCAAGACCCGGACTTGTATCCGGCTTGTAATAGAAGATAGACTAGTCCTAATCCTACTAGGATTCTACATGTAACCCACCCCTCCAACTTATATAAGGAGGGGAGGGCACCCCAAGATGGACAAGTTTCATAAGTTTTAGACACACAAGTCAATAGCTCTCGAGATAGAGGTAGCAAAGAGCACCCTTGTAATCATGAGCATCATCATCAATATCAATGAAGCAGGATGTAGGCTTTTACCTCCACCATGAGGGGCATAACTTGGGTAAAAACTCGCGTCTCTCATCCCGTTCAACCCCTCTCAAGATACCAGTTAGATGTGTTGGCCTCACGACCAAGTCCTGACACTGAGGACATCTGCCATGACAAATCCACGACAGTTGGCGCCCACTGTGGGGCCCACACATGATGGTGTTGAGTTCTTGGAGGGATTTCTTCAGGGATCGAGAAGCTCGTGGTGCGCCGGATGAAAAAGAGCCGACGTAGAAGATAACATCGTCGGCAAACAGTCAAAGCGACATATACAAGAATTGAGATGAAGGGAAATTAAGGTTGCATTTATGCACTGCCGCCATGATCTGTAGTATACCGAGACCAAAATAAAATAGATATTTGCTGCTGTGCCAAATCCATCAAAGTCGTCGGGTCACCAATGGCATAAACCCGCACGCTTAATCATCAGTACACACTGTTGCTGCTACTTCCATGAGCAGGGAGCGAAGATCGAAGGAAAACACTACTTCAAGTAATAGTTCATGTGATCAGATCTCAAGGTGATCTAATCTGACTAGTACCCGTCCTAGTATGGTTCTCATTTTTTATCCCATCTATGGATGGAAGCCGGCGGCCGGTTGAAATTTGCTTGATCCGATCTGCTTAAAAAGAAAGAAAAAGGGGAAAACAACCCATGACCCGGAACCGGGTTGGAACACGCGCTCGGTTTCTGCTATCGAGTCGCCCTCGCCTCCGCCTCGTGGACGAATGGCCTCAAGTCGCTGCTGCCATGTTTTTGCCTCGGATTTCTGCTTTTGAGCCGCCACTGCCTCCGCTTCAGGTTGCCCTTGGGCAACGTTGCCATCGGGCTACTGATGCCGGCTGTTCTCAAGTCATCATCGTCACCTCTGCCAATTCGCCGGGCCAGCCATGTCAAGCCGCCTCCACCGGATGCCGCACCGATGGCCTTGTCTTGTTTCCAAGCTGCCCTCACTGGCATGCCTAAGACGCCGTCGTACGAGCCACAGTTCCATCGCCTCTGCTCCCACAGCCTCGCCACCACGAGATCGTTGGCGCATTGTGCCGCCCGCCTTCGAGCCGCCACTACGACCAGGGGTCCGCCCTCACTGGAGCGGCCTCGATCTGCCCGCCTTGAATCGCTAGCTTGAACTGCCGCTATGGCATCTCCTTGCCGGCGTCGGTAAACCCACCGCTCTCCTGGGCCACCTCGAAAGGCCTTGCCTCCGCCACAAGCCTCCTCCGCTACCGCGATGCCTGCCTCAGCGGTTGCTTCGAAGCCGCTGCCGCGTCGTTCCTAGGCTACTGAGTCGCCCAGGCTCACCTTTGCTCTACGCGCGTGCATGCGCACAGTAGTCCGGCTCGCCATCCGCCTGCTGGCTCGTTTACAGTATAGTGGATGTTCGCAATGGCATCGTGTACATGCTCGTTCAGAAGATGTTTTGTCTTTCCAAAAGGTGACTGCTGAGAATACCATATACGCATATAATATCTGGAGGAATACTTCAAACCTGAGTGATGCTGCTATTTTGCAAAGAATCGTGGTGTGGTGCCGTCAACAAGAATTGAGGTTGTATGGCATTCTGCAAGAGCGAATTGTTTGTCTCGAATAATGGCCATCACTTCAAGTGAGAATAAACCTAGTGTATTTGGGGGAGAATAGTGTGCTCAGAAATTCATTGACAATGTCAATACAGTCATACAAAAGCGATAGTACATGGTTGTTGAAGAGCTCCTGATCAAATTTGGTTTTGACAGCAAATGACCGGATTAATCTCAGTCATGCCGCCGCTCCGAGTGCTACCTCCACAGGCTTTCAAGCCACCTGTCGCCGGCTCCTGCTGGGCTCCCGCGCAACCAGCCGCCTTGAACCGCCCCGAGGTGTCGCGTTGTGGCTGCTATGGCCTTGACCCGTCAAGTTCTACTTCTACCCAAGATGGCGAACTAGATACGGAACCAAAGGATAATGCTATCAACAATAGCGTCAAGTATAGTACCTGGATACCCCCAGTGTGAGGCATATGGATGTCAGATGCTTGGATGGCAAGCCGAAGAAAAGTTAATATTGGTAACTACAGCGGATGACCTCTCGAAAAAGACACTTGCGAAGTTTCTGCTTTCCAAGGCTACAGTGTTGGAGGAATTCTCAGCCATACCAGAGTAACTTGGAGGGTCCTTTCTGAGCTGCCCAGTTCCGGTTCTACTACGGTCGCGTTTTCAAAACCATTGCCTTCACGAGCCGCCGCTATCGCTACTGCGATCCCACGCTGCCTTGCGCGGCTGTGTTCTGAGCCGTTGTGGTTTTGCTGCGAGCCGCCTTTATTGCTACGACCTAGTATCTCCGTTGCAGCCTCAAGAGGGTGGTTTAAACGCCGTTAAAATTATCAGATATTCTCCATGGACGCTATATATATGGATCATCTATCGTCCGGACAAATCAGGATAATTGTTCATTGCAAGAGTGATGGTCGGGTCATGGATATATAGCTCGCGCCACCATTATCATGCACTAGCATCTGACCGAGCCATGATGCTCGACGAATATATGTCCAAGCTGCTGCATCTGTGGCCCAGTTTACATCAACATGACATGATTGACTCGCCTGTTCATGCGGTTTACCACACTTGCAATTGACTCGCCTGTCTGCACCGGCTTACAACACCACGGCCAACTCATCTGTCTGCTCCCGCGGCTGATTTGCCCGTGATTGATTTCAGCTTCACTCTAGTGATCATCAATTCCGTGGCTGATAATTTCCGGCTTAACATATCAGGACAAGTTGTCTACTGCAAAAGGGACCGTTATGTCACTGAGTTTTTGAATGACTCATACCGGGAGTATATAACAAATATTGCGAGGATCATCAACTCGCTTCAAGATTCCGGTTTACATAAATTTCAGCGTTTCGCTGTCCAACTATACGCCGGTTTACATCACGGCCAAGTATGGAGAATCTCAAGCCAACTCCTGAGTCATCTTAAGACTTGGGGGCTACAATGACATGACTCAACAAATTTAAGAACCCCGGGTCATTGGAGGCAAGATGACCCGGTCCCGGAGGCTACTGCCACATTGATGAAAATTTAAAGGCCGTCAGAATTTTTTTGGCTTAAAAAGAAGAATTCCGGTTTAACATCCGACTCGAGAGAAATCCATCTCACAAAGGTTTGAAGCTCTCAATATCCGGTTTAAAATCCCGGCTCAAGAAGAATTTATCTCTCGCAAAGTTCGAGTTCTTAGAAAATTAAGGGTTGCCAAAGAGAACTTGCTGCCATGATGCGCGGTTCAAACATGGGTATCCTACATTGTTGGCTTATCACATTATAGATAACTTGGGGGATTCCCGCTCATTGAGCATAGCTATGACTACCCTTTTTGATCTGGCTTATACGCCTTGTTGCAAATTACTTGGGATTTCCTGCCCAAATTAAAAGGTTACCAAAGAGAACTTGGTGCAGTGTGTAGTTCAAACATAGGTATCCTACCTTGATGACTTGTTATAGGTTACTTGAGGGATTCCTGTTCAAAGAACAAACTTTATTTACCCTCGTGATCGGCTTGGATGCCAGGTGTATTCACCAAAATTCTGGGTTATCCTGCCTTGTATGTCTGCCACTCCGCCCAGGTAATCCTAGAATGACCCGCCGTACTCTTGACAGTCAATCTTATAAAGACTCTGAACTTGTAAAAGTTAAAACGGTGGTTGGTCATGTGAGGCCCAGCTTACAGGTTTAAATGAAGGATTAACTCAATGGCTGTGCGACCCATGAATAGCACTTGAAATTTCGGCTTGGCAGCCTATGAAAGCCTTGTTTTTCTGATTTGTTATTGTCTATGAACATTGTTTGGATTTACGTCCCTGTTCCATATTAACATATGGTTTAAAACAATTCAGGCCATGTAGCCTTGACCTTTATGACTCATATTTGAGCATATTTGGGGTTTGATAACCCGCCCTGGCTTTGGACGTTAAAGTCGCTAGTATACTTTGGATTGCGCCATTGGAATCATGCACTTATAAATCTTGGGGTTGTCACCCTCACTGGATATGGCGATATCGCCAGTGTACTTTGATTGCGGCATTGAAATATGCACTATAAGTCCTTGGGCTGTCGCCTTCATTGGATATGGCGATGTAAGCCGGTAATATGAGCCAATTTTACAGGTATGTGTTTAATGGTTATATAAATATGTGAGGTTTGATAACCCGCCCTGGCTTTTGACGTTAAGTCGCCAGTATATTTTAGCTTGAACAACCACAATATTGGTCTTTTCCATAATTGCATAAGACTACATTAGCTTTTGACGTTAAGTCGCCAGGGCATATGTTGTTTAAACTTTGTGCAGGATATGCAGAGCTATGGCTTAAATAAATGATAAAGTTCAAGCCCATCATCAAAGATTAAAATTGGTGTTTCAAAAGGGTTACAAAAATCATGAATTACAATGAATGCGCATTAAGTCACCATCGCCCAAGAGCCATTGAGTATTTAACTCTGGATTTACTTGTCAAGAAACAAGATCTTGTGATTGTTTTGATGCTAGATTATATTATTCCAATCTTTAATAGCCAAACATGGCTGGATTTTTTATTATGGTTGTCATAACCAGTATTGAATGATTGAGGTTTTTCAACCGGGTTATATTATTCAAATCTTTAATAGCCAACATGGCTGGATTTTATTGTGGTTATCAATAACCAGTATTATGATGGAGGTTTTCAAAGCCACTTCAGAGCAATGGCAATTATTTCTTTATCCAAGAATACCGGCTCACAGTAGAGAGCATGGTTCAATAGTGAATATGCAAGGCTTTCAGCAACATCATCTAGACAATGGATATGGTTTTATTTAGTCCCGAGTCGCTGCAGGCATACGACCTGGCACTTGGGGGCTACATTATTTAAATCAAGATTTTATCAAGTATGCAAATGCCATGTCGCCGCAAGCATGCACCATGGCACTTGGGGGCTAATGCAAAGTCATTTTAACCCACCTCATTGAAGACCCGACCCATCACATAGTGATGAGCCGGCCCTTGGGGGCTACTAATTGCTCCTGACAAAGGTAACCCAAAACTTGGGAGCTACATCATATGCTGTTATTTTTTGAAGTACATGCAAAGTCCCTGCTCAGTATTATCTTACTAAGTCAGCCCTTGGGGGCTACACGTTGCTGCTCAAGTCTACATGATCATATCTACAAAGTCCCTGCTCATTATTGCATAATGACCCGGCACTTGGGGGCTACACATGTGAAGTGCAAAATATTCAGTTTATGACTAGTGGCTTAGATGAACAACCTGGATTTCTCCAAAGTTGCAGCCTCAATTAAAGCAAGTCTTAAGTTGCCATTTTTCTCTACTCAAGACTTGGGGGCTACA
>NC_057794.1:178205150-178212438 GCF_018294505.1 Triticum aestivum | reverse complement strand
GAGGGGAGGAGTCCTCCTCCTAGTAGGAGTAGGACTCCCCTTTCCTATTCCAACTAGGAGGGGAAGGGGAAGGAAGGAAGGGAGAGGAAGAGGAGAAGGAAAGGGGGGGGGCGCCCCCTCCCTAGTCCAATTCGTACTCCCTGTAGGGAGGGGGCGCGGCTGCCCCTTGTAGGCTGCCTCCCCTATTCCCTATGGCCCATGAAGGCCCAACTTTCCTGGGGGGGGGGGGTTCCGGTAACCCTCCATCACTCCGGTTTTCTCCAAAATCACCCGGAACACTTCCGATGTCCGAATATAGCCGTCCAATGTATCAATCTTTATGTCTTGACCATTTGGAGACTCCTCTTCATGTCCATGATCATATTCGGGAGTCCAAACTACCTTCGGTACACCAAAACACATAAACTCATAATACTGATCGTCACCGAACGTTAAGCGTGCGGACCCTACGTGTTCGAGAACTATGTAGACATGACTGAGACACATCTACGGTCAATAACCAATAGCTGAACATGGATGTTCATATTGGCTCCCACATATTCTACGAAGATCTTTATCTGTCAAACCGCATAACAACATACGTTGTTCCCTTTGTGTCGGCGTTCTGGGAATGGGGGTCCCCAGACTTGCCTGCCTGCGGCCTGCGGCGTGGCTCAAAGGGGGGGCCCACCATGGCCCGTCTTCACCAACACAAACCCAAGACCCTCGCGAGGGGCCAAGCCTCGTGGGGCGGACGACGCGGAGCTTCCTCAGGCACAGCCTCATCAGGCTGGCTCACGAGGAGGCGGAGAGATCAAGGCGGGGTACCTCACGAGGTGCCCGTGACGCAAGCCATGAAGACTCAGGGCACCAGGCGGGTGGCAGCCCATGCAGCGTCCTCCTTCCCTGTTTGGTGCAAAGGGGGCAAGCGCAGTCGCGGAGTACCGAGGCATCAGGCGAAGGTTGCCATTTCGGTGCAACGAGACCAAGACCAGGAGGACTACGAGACGGAGGTCACCGTGGAGCCCAAGACGGTGTCATCACCAGAGCTTTGCACAGGCGAAGACTGCTTTTGCTAGGATAGCTGATACTTGCTGTCCCCCTTCAAATTAGCCCGCCATTGTTGGCTCCCTTCCCGCTCAATATTTGGGGAGAGGACCAGGGCCTCTATAACTAGGACTAGCCACCCCCAGGGTAGGGAGGATCGAGAATCAGCCAACCCAGAAACAAGCTGGGGTCGAAATCAGGGTCGGTCAATTGGAGGAAAGCAGAGAGAGAGAGAGAGAGAGAAAGGTGACTGAACTCCACCGAGCAGTTCATCGCCCCAGCCAAGAACAGACCCTCGTGAGGCTGTTCTCCCTTGTATTGTTCATCATCATCAGCCCAAGAGGCAATCCACCACACCACACACTGGAGTAGGGTATTACACCACAACGGTGGCCCGAACCAGTATAAACCCTGTGTCTCTTGTGTTGTTCTTTCCTGAGTTCAGATCCTAGCATGGCGGAGGGGTGCAGGTAGGTAGGGGGCGAAATCTCCGTGCGCACCCCAGTGTTCGAACCTCAAGGGTCTGCCGTGTCAGGACCCCGACTCGATGTCACATCGATCTAGCTGGTAACACCTCATATCACTTTGCGGCCTCACGCACGGTATCCCCACGGGTGTCGTCTTACCCTTTTCCCGGGACCGTTTGCGCCTTTTGGCTCACGTATATGATAGTGTCGCTAGCATCCATATGATAAAGAGCCCGGGCTGACATGACTAGTCGTAAACCCAAAGTGGCACAGACTTACAGGGACAGGCATCCATGACCCAGCTTCGAACGTGTCGGTCATCAGCAAGTGGGTCCAGGCTGTAGCACTGGGCTAGCAGGACTCCGGTAAACCGGGCTGTAGCGGGCTAACAGGACTCCGGTACTCAAAGCGTGACATTTCCCCGAAGGGACAGACACAGGAACGAAGAAGGACACATGCCGGCCAGCCTAAGTGTTCCAGAGCAGTAGCAAGCTACCATGGCTCAGCGGTAACACTAGGAGACATTTCCCGGTAAGAGAGGCTACTAAAGATAAACAACTAGATAGTCAGATCCCACACATACCAAGCATTTCAATCACACACACAATATGCTCGATATGTGCAAATACAACGAAGCATCACAACATGACTCTACGACACAAGTACTTTATTTAAGGCTCAGGGAGCCATACATATCACACACACAAAGGTACGGGTCTCACGACCCAACATACAAGTCATACAATCATACAAGCCAACAGCGGAAGTAACTTGTCTGAGTACAGACAACTAGTAAAATAAAAGAGGCTTGGAAAGCCTGGCTATACTATGTGGTCCTTCACAAGCTCAGGGTCACCACCTGGGTCTTTAGCCTACTCGTTGATGTCAACGTCTACATAGAACCCATCAGAAGGGGTTGCAGCGTCTTCTGTAAAAATGTAGATTATAGCAACATGAGTACAAAGGTACTCAGCAAGACTTACATCAGATCCTACATACATGCATAGTATCAAGAAGGGTTGGTGGAGTTATTGCAGCAAGCCAGCTTTGACTCTTGGCTAGACTATCCTACGATACTCCATTTGAAACAGTTTTGCGCACACGAGTCCACTATTCACCACTTCAATACACTACCGAGGATCCACCTCCGTCTTCCTACGGAAGAGCCATCCTCGGCACTCACACTTATCTTGAGGCTTTTATCAGTTTCCATTTACTTGTCTATGAACTGTATAGGCAACCAAGTAGTCCTTTACTGCGGACGCGGCTATTCGAATAGATCATGTTAACCCTGCAGGGAGTACTTCTTCATACATGTACTCGGCAACCTTCAAGCGGAAGCCCAACGTGGGTGTCGGCCACGACCTACCTAATCACCTAAGCCTCCAGTCCAGGTTTATCGCCTATTCAGGTTCCATCCGCAGGGAGTCCGGCCGAGGTTTCCCATACGGCCCCGAACGATGTGAACAGGGTTCCCAAGATACCTAACGGGTATTCGGTACACCGTGCCACGTACCTACCGCATCACAGCCCACCCCTACGGTCAGCGCTGTCCACGGCCTCCAGTAGGCTACAAACACCAGAAACTACTTGCAACTCCTGGACGGAGAACTAGGGTGAATAAGAAGTCGAGAGGGTCCATTGGTTTCGGGCCCAATGCATGGTAGTAGCTGAATCTTAAATCACACATACAGATCTCAGTGCTTAAGGTCGGCTTCAATGAAACAACCCACCATGTACTCCTACATGGCCTCTCATCGATACCTTTACCAAATCGTGTTCACCACACCACTCTCATTACCGACATAACCATTTCACTCTAGCCCATCACCCAGATGAACCAGACCTGACACGACTCTAAGCATAGCAGGCATAGCAAGGTAGGAACAACACATACATAGGGCTCAATCAACTCCTACACATGCTAGTGGGTTTCATCTAGTTACTGTGGCAATGACAGGTCATGCAGAGGAAATGGGTTCAACTACCGTAGCACACAGCAGTTTGAATCGCGTTGTCTTAATGCAGTAAAAGAGAGCAGGAGCGAGAACATGGGATTGTATCGATATGATCAAATGGTTGGTTGCTTGCCTGATGGTTCGTTGCACGGATACGGTTCTTCGCTAGGGTAATCACGGTACTCCTCGGGAACAGATCCTGTCGCAAAGGATACCGATACACAACATTACCAAACAATATGCAACAATATGATGCATGCATGGAACATGGCAATATGAGTGTGTTGGGCTAATGCAACTAAAGCCAGTAGGGTTTGAGCAAATTTGAATCAAAGATTCAAATTTCAAATTCAAATATGGCCTTTTAAAGTTCCTTTTCTTATTCTGATTAAAACATCAATTTAACTTGTTTGATCATGCATGAAAATAGTACAGATGGATAGATTGGATTTTTCTGATCATTTTTCATATATAATTTGTCCAATTTGGAGTTACAGAATAAAAGTTATGAATTTTTGAAGTTTAAATAATATTCTGAATTTCCTGATTTAATTTAAATCCAGAAATATCATTTACTGCGTCAGCCTGACATCACAGTGACATCAGCAGGTCAACAGAGCTGGCTCGGGTCAAACCTGACGTGTGGGGTCCACACGTCAGTGTCACAGGGGCTAATCCCGCGTTGACCCCGGGCTGGTTAGCTTTGACTAAGCCCTGGGCCCACTTGTCAGCGTCTGTAGGTGGTGGTTTAGTGGCTAATTAACTAGGCCACGTCAGCTCGCCGGAGTTCTGGCCGGCGGCGACCAACAGTGCGGCGGCGATAGTGGTTTTGGTCGTTTCGGCCACCAAATGGACCGCGGAGATCACCGGAGTGAAGCTGAGGACGATCCGCGGCTCTTGGCGGAGTCCGTTGGGGTCGGGGTGGCCGGAGTTGACGGCGGTGAGCTCGGTTGCGGCCGCCGGGGTTCGGTCGTGCACGGGAACGGTGCTGGAGCTCGAAGTCGAGCAAAGTGAGGCGCTAGGGATGCTCTACTGGGTTCTGCGAACGCGTTGGACTCGCCGGGGTGACCAAATGGTCACCGGAGCTGCGTCGACGGCGAGCTCGGCGACGGCGGAGGTTCGGCCGTGGTGGAGATGAAGCTACGGTGAGGAATCGAGGGGGAGAAGAGGGGGAAACGGTGGCGTAGCTCACCGCGGTTGCAGTGGGCGTCGAAACGGGCTCGGGGACGCGCTGGAGACGGCGAATTCGTCGGCGACGGTGGTCGGAGTCCGAAGAGGGGAACGGCGACGTGCCGGCGATGCAGGGCTTCCGGGGACTCGTGGAGCGGTGGGGAGGAAGAGGGAGTCGAGGCGGAGCTTCTGAGCTACTCGGGGGAGCGAGGGGTGGCCGGAGGCGGTGGCTAGGGCGAACGGCGGCGACGGTGTGCTTCGGCCGAGAGCGAGAGAGAGCGAGGGAGAAACGGGGGAGAGTGAGAGGGAGCAGGGGGAGAGACGTGGCGTCGTCCAGGGCGTCGAGCGAGGAGGGGAGGGCAGGCAAGCAGGCGAGCAGGTGGCGTGGCGCGGTGGCCGTGCGCGCGCGCCGGCCACACTCCCCTCCCTCTGTCGGGACGAAGACGACAGAGGAGGGAGGTGGGCTGGGCCGGCTGCTGGCTGGGCCGGCCAGCTGGCTGGGCTGAACAGGGAGGAGCCCAGGTAAGCTTCTCCCTTTTAGTTTTTTTCTGTTTTCTGTTTTATTTAATATAACTGCAACTTTGTTGAATTAAATAAAATACCTAGGCAACTCCAAAATTCACCAAACTACTCCTGGTCCATAGTTGGATTATTTCCAACATGAAACATTTTAGTTTGGAGATATTTGAGCATTTAAATATTTTATATTATTTTAAATGCCCAAATTCAGATATCTATGATTTAATTCAAAGACCCTATGATGGCCTAGAAAAATGTGCACCACTTTTGTCAGAGGTTCTGAACCAAGGCTAAAATGATGGACATTTTAGAAGGGCATTTCAGGTTCATTGAAAAATTATTTTAGTAACCCTAGTTGGTTTCAGAGGGGACTGGGGGTTCTGTCATCCCCATTTCAAGTTTCTGATGAAAGAGTAAACATGATGCAACACTCTAATGCATGACTAGCTAGGGTGTGACAACTCACCCCCACTCAAAAGAATCTCGTCCCGAGATTTGGGTTCCTCCGAGAAGAAGGCGGGATATTCGAGTCGAAGACGATCCTCCCTTTCCCAAGTTGCTTCATCCTCAGAATGGTGCGACCATTGAACCTTGAGAAACTTGATATTATGACGTCGCGTGGTACGTTCGGTTTGATCGAGGATGCGAATGGGGTACTCTCGATATGTAAGATTATCTTGGAGATCAAGCGTTTCGTGGTCCACTTCACGGATAGGATCCGAGAAGCAACGCCTGAGTTGAGAAACGTGGAAGACATCGTGAACTCTGGAGAGGTGCGGAGGTAGTTCCAATTGGTAGGCAACTTCTCCTCGTTTGGCAAGAATGCGAAAAGGTCCAATGTAACGAGGAGCCAATTTGCCTTTGATACCGAAACGATGGGTTCCCTTCAGAGGGGTGACCCGAAGGTAAGCCTTCTCGTCAACCTCGAAAGTCATAGCCTTATGTTTTCGGTCATATTGACTCTTTTGACGGGATTGGGCTGTTTTCAACTTTTCACGAATGATACGAACTTGTTCTTCTGCTTCCTGAATCATATCCGGGCCAAAGAATTGTCTTTCCCCGGTCTCTGACCAGTTAAGGGGTGTTCGACATCGTCGTCCATAGAGAACTTCAAAAGGGGCTTTACCCAAGCTAGATTGATAGCTGTTGTTGTAAGCGAATTCGGCAAATGGAAGGCACTTCTCCCAGTCCATTCCGAAAGAGATAACGGAGGCTCGAAGCATGTCTTCTAGAATCTGATTGACGCGTTCCACTTGACCACTTGACTGTGGGTGGAAAGCGGTGCTAAAGGAGAGACGGGTTCCCATAGCATTTTGGAAACTTTCCCAAAATCGAGAGGTGAAAAGACTTCCTCGATCCGAATTGATTTCCAAAGGAACACCATGGAGAGACACTATCCGGGAGATGTATAAGTCTGCCAGCTGACTAGCGGTTATACTCTCACGAACAGGTAGGAAATGAGCTACTTTGGAAAGACGATCGACCACGACGAAAATAGCATTATTCCCTCTCTTGGTCCTGGGAAAACCGGTAATGAAATCCATACCAATTTTATCCCATTTCCATTCAGGAATAGCTAAGGGTTGAAGGGTGCCAGCAGGCCGTTGGTGCTCTGCTTTTACACGACGACAGACGTTGCAATTTGCAATATACTGCGCAATTTCTCTCTTCATCCTAGTCCACCAGAACCTCTGGCGTAGGTCCTGATACATCTTGGTACTACCGGGATGAATGGTGAGAGGAGATTCATGAGCCTCCTTAAGGATCAACTGCCGTAGATGCTGGTTCTTGGGAACCACTAGACGGTCCTTAAAGTACACAACACCATGATCATTTGTGGAGAAACAACTAGCACCTCCGCTAGCAATGTTCTCTTTGATTTTAGATATCCCCTTATCTCGCTTTTGGGCAGCGATGATTTGATCCGTAAGAGTAGGTTTTGCCACCAAGGTGGAAAGAAAACCTTGAGGTACAATGTGAAGGTTAAGCTTCCGAAATTCCTCATGGAGAAGCGGTTGACTTTGTTGTAACATCAGGTTGTTACAATAAGATTTACGACTTAGCGCATCAGCCATGACGTTGGCTTTCCCTGGGGTATAGGTTATTCCTAAGTCGAAGTCTGTGATCAATTCAACCCAACGTCTCTGT
>NC_057794.1:178164510-178203909 GCF_018294505.1 Triticum aestivum | reverse complement strand
AGCTTCTGAGCTACTCGGGGGAGCGAGGGGTGGCCGGAGACAGTGGCTAAGGCGAACAGCGGCGACGGTGTGCTTCGGCCGAGAGCGAGAGAGAGCGAGGGAGAAACGGGGGAGAGTGAGCGAGAGCAGGGGGGATCGGGATGGGCTGCGGGCGTCGTCCACGCGGCCAGGAGGGCGTCGGCAAGCAGGAGGTGGCCGCGCGGTCGCGCGCGCGCGAGCACGCAGCAGCTTCGGGGCGTGGGGAGGAAGACGACGGGGAGCTACAGTGCTGGGCTGGGTCGGTCGCTGGCTGGGCCGGTCGGCTGGCTGGGCCGCACAGGTAAGTCCTTCCCCTTTTATTTATTTTCTGTTTTCTGTTTTATTTAATACTTCTGCAAATTTGTTGAATTAATTAAAATACCTAGGCAACTCCAAAATTCACCAAACTACTCCTGGTCCATAGTTGGATTATTTCCAACATGAAACATTTTAGTTTGGAGATATTTGAGCATTTAAATATTTTATATTATTTTAAATGCCCAAATTCAGATATCTATGATTTAATTCAAAGACCCTATGATGGCCTAGAAAAATGTGCACCACTTTTGTCAGAGGTTCTGAACCAAGGCTAAAATGATGGACATTTTAGAAGGGCATTTCAGGTTCATTGAAAAATTATTTTAGTAACCCTAGTTGGTTTCAGAGGGAACTGGGGGTTCTGTCATCCCCATTTCAAGTTTTCTGATGAAAGAGTAAACATGATGCAACACTCTAATGCATGACTAGCTAGGGTGTGACACCTCACCCCCACTCAAAAGAATCTCGTCCCGAGATTTGGGTTCCTCCGAGAAGAAGGCGGGATATTCGAGTCGAAGACGATCCTCCCTTTCCCAAGTTGCTTCATCCTCAGAATGGTGCGACCATTGAACCTTGAGAAACTTGATATTATGACGTCGCGTGGTACGTTCGGTTTGATCGAGGATACGAATGGGGTACTCTCGATATGTAAGATTATCTTGGAGATCAAGCGTTTCGTGGTCCACTTCACGGATAGGATCCGAGAAGCAACGCCTGAGTTGAGAAACGTGGAAGACATCGTGAACTCTGGAGAGGTGCGGAGGTAGTTCCAATTGGTAGGCAACTTCTCCTCGTTTGGCAAGAATGCGAAAAGGTCCAATGTAACGAGGAGCCAATTTGCCTTTGATACCGAAACGATGGGTTCCCTTCAGAGGGGTGACCCGAAGGTAAGCCTTCTCGTCAACCTCGAAAGTCATAGCCTTATTTTTTCGGTCATATTGACTCTTTTGACGGGATTGGGCTGTTTTCAACTTTTCACGAACGATACGAACTTGTTCTTCTGCTTCCTGAATCATATCCGGGCCAAAGAATTGTCTTTCCCCGGTCTCTGACCAGTTAAGGGGTGTTCGACATCGTCGTCCATAGAGAACTTCAAAAGGGGCTTTACCCAAGCTAGATTGATAGCTGTTGTTGTAAGCGAATTCGGCAAATGGAAGGCACTTCTCCCAGTCCATTCCGAAAGAGATAACGGAGGCTCGAAGCATGTCTTCTAGAATCTGATTGACGCGTTCCACTTGACCACTTGACTGAGGGTGGAAAGCGGTGCTAAAGGAGAGACGGGTTCCCATAGCATTTTGGAAACTTTCCCAAAATCGAGAGGTGAAAAGACTTCCTCGATCCGAATTGATTTCCAAAGGAACACCATGGAGAGACACTATCCGGGAGATGTATAAGTCTGCCAGCTGACTAGCGGTTATACTCTCACGAACAGGTAGGAAATGAGCTACTTTGGAAAGACGATCGACCACGACGAAAATAGCATTATTCCCTCTCTTGGTCCTGGGAAAACCGGTAATGAAATCCATACCAATTTTATCCCATTTCCATTCAGGAATAGCTAAGGGTTGAAGGGTGCCAGCAGGCCGTTGGTGCTCTGCTTTTACACGATGACAGACGTCGCAATTTGCAATATACTGCGCAATTTCTCTCTTCATCCTAGTCCACCAGAACCTCTGGCGTAGGTCCTGATACATCTTGGTACTACCGGGATGAATGGTGAGAGGAGATTCATGAGCCTCCTTAAGGATCAACTGCCGTAGATGCTGGTTCTTGGGAACCACTAGACGGTCCTTAAAGTACACAACACCATGATCATTTGTGGAGAAACAACTAGCACCTCCGCTAGCAATGTTCTCTTTGATTTTAGATATCCCCTTATCTCGCTTTTGGGCAGCGATGATTTGATCCGTAAGAGTAGGTTTTGCCACCAAGGTGGAAAGAAAACCTTGAGGTACAATGTGAAGGTTAAGCTTCCGAAATTCCTCATGGAGAAGCGGTTGACTTTGTTGTAACATCAGGTTGTTACAATAAGATTTACGACTTAGCGCATCAGCCATGACGTTGGCTTTCCCTGGGGTATAGGTTATTCCTAAGTCGAAGTCTGTGATCAATTCAACCCAACGTCTCTGTCTGAGATTCAAATCCGGTTGGGTGAAAATGTACTTCAGACTTTGGTGATCAGTGAATATTTCGCAACGATTACCGAGGAGGTAATGTCGCCAGGTCTTAAGTGCATAGACTACGGCTGCAAGTTCTAGATCATGAGTAGGATAATTCTCCTCATGTGGGTGCAATTGCCGTGAAGCGTAAGCAATTACGTGTCGATCTTGCATAAGGATGCAACCTAGTCCTTGTCGCGAGGCGTCGCAGTAGATAACAAAGTCCTTGGAGAAGTCTGGCGGTACCAGCACAGGAGCAGAAGTCAGGCATCTTTTCAGTTCCTGGAAACTGTGCTCACATTGTGGAGTCCATTCGAACTTCTTATCTTTCTTGAGGAGTTCGGTTAGAGGTTTAGCAACTTTGGAGAAGTTCTCGACAAAGCGACGACAATAGCTCGCTAAGCCTAGAAAACTCCGAACTTGCTTGACCGATTCGGGTGGAGTCCAATCAAGGACGGCTTGAACTCGCTCAGGGTTAACAGCAATACCTTTACCAGATATTACATGACCCAGATAGGTCACTTCTGGCAACCAGAATTCACATTTAGAAAATTTGGCATAAAGGCGATGCTCTCGAAGTTTCTGCAACACTAGTCTTAGATGTTCGGCATGTTCTTACTCGTCCTTGGAGTAGATGAGTATATCATCGAGATAAACTACGACGAATTTATCCAAATACTCCATGAAGATTGAGTTCATTAACCGAGAAAAAGTGGCTGGAGCGTTGGTTAAACCGAAGGACATGACGGTGTACTCGTATTGGCCATAACGAGTAACAAAGGCCGTTTTAGGAATGTCCCCGTTTCTGATTTTGATTTGATGGTAGCCCAACCTCAAATCCATCTTAGAGAAGACTGAAGATCCAGCGAGCTGATCATACAGGTCGTTGATCCTGGTAAGTGGATATTTGTTCTTGATCGTGACCAAATTGACAGGTCGGTAATCTACAACCATCCGGTCCGTACCATCCTTCTTCTTAACGAATAGGACGGGGCAAGCCCACGGAGATGAACTGGGGCGGATGAAACCCTTTTTCAAGGACTCATCGAGTTGTTTCTTAAGCTCGGCTAGTTCTAGGGGTGCCATCTTATAAGGCCTTCTAGCAATCGGAACGGTTCCGGGGATGAGGTCTATTACAAACTCAACATCCCTGTCAGGTGGAACACCTGGCAATTCCTCTGGAAAGACATCCGGGAAGTCACGGACTACCGGAACGTCCTCAAGATTTGGCAAAGGGCTGGCGTTAAGAGAATATAACTGTCGCTTGGCTATTCGGGTCAAGACATTGACTATCTTCCCCGAAGGATGGGTGAGTTGAACAGTCCTAGAGAAGCAATCAATTTTGGCTTGATGAGCTGACATCCAGTCCATACCCAAAATGATATTAATATCCGAAGATTTAAGGGCTATCAGAGATGCAAGGAAAACAAGTCTGTCGACTTGGATCTCATTTCCATAACTTACCCTAGAGGTCTGCCATCTAGACCCAGGGGTAGAGATTTCCATAGTGGATGGCAAGTCACAGAATGCAACGTTATGCAAACGAGCATAATTTTCAGATATAAAAGAATGAGAGGCTCCTGTATCGAAAAGAACAGATGCCGGGTGGCAATTAACAAGAAGCGTACCGAGAACGACGTTGGGATCTTATTGAGCTTCTTCGGCAGAGATACAATTGACCTGGCCACGTGAAGCGGTGACCGGTTTAGCGTGGAATACTTTCCCTGTCGGCTTGCCACGGCCAGCAGCTTTAGCAGATTGATTGGGGTTGGTCTGGGGACACTCACGCATATAGTGACCAGATTCCCCACACTTGAAACAAGTCACGGAACTGGTACGTGGAGGAGCATTATTGGTTGGACCCCCATAGGGCTTAGCTGGAGCAGACTGTTGAGCGGGGCGAGGCGCCTGGAAAGATGGCCTCGGTGTGAACCTGGGTGGCAAGGCGGTGTTGGGTACCCACACGCGGCGCTTCTGAGGACCAGCACCGGATGAGGAACCCGTGTCACGTCCATGCTTGCGTGTTGCGTCATAGTCAGTCTGACCAGTTTCAGCACTGATGGCTTTGTTGACAAGTTTCGAGAAGGATGTGCACTCATGCAGACGAAGGTCGCGGCGAAGCTCAGGACTAAGGCCCTTGCGGAACCTTGCTTGCTTCTTGGCGTCAGTAGAAACTTCCTCAGTTGCATATCGGGCGAGATTACCAAACTCCCTGCTATAGACATCCACAGAAAGTCGGCCTTGTGTGAAATTGCAAAATTCTTCACGCTTACGGTCCATGAGACCCTCCGGAATGTGATGTTCACGGAAAGTGTCGCTGAATTCAGCCCAAGTTGTGACATGGCCCGCTGGGCGCATAGCTCCATAATTCTCCCACCATAGACTGGCGGGGCCTTCAAGATGATATGCAGCAAAGGTGACCTTGTCAGCCTCAGCTACCAGCGCCGAACGCAGTTTGTGAGAGATACTGCGAAGCCAGTCATCAGCGTCGAGAGGCTCGACGGAGTGGTGGAACGTGGGTGGATGCAATTTGATAAAATCACTGAGTGACACCACGTTAGCCCTCTGATGGTGTGCTGTGTTCTGTTCAATACGCTCCAACAACCGGTTTGTCTCCCGCTTGTTTCTCTCAGCTTCCATCATCACTTCGGCTAGTGAAGGAGGATGAGGCAGATTTTCATTCCTGGCTTCACTGCCTTCGGCCTGCTCTTGGGAAGCAGGATTAGCGCGTGTGTTGACCATCCTAGGTAAACAAGACAATGATTTAGTCAGAATGATGAAATTCCGACATGGGATACATAATGTAAGAAATAACTCGGAATGCAAGATGATCATCCGTATGACATGGTAGATACAGAAACTGCTTCTTTATTCCATCGTCATACACACCATACAAGGTTTAGTACAAGCCAAGCAAAGTACTAATACGGTGAAAAGAGGATTACATCTCATCGGAGGCATTCCAAGCTCCTATACATTATTTTTCTACATCTCCGGAAGAGTACAAACTAGGTCATATCCCACGAGACACGCAGGACAATAGACGACACAGCTAGTGCGAACTAGTGATACTACTACTAACTCAGACCGATCCGTAGTAGTCCTCGTAGAAGTCACCTCCATAGCCTGGAAGTTCAACATGATCATCTGGAAACAGACGGTCTCGCGGAGCTTGTGGACCATAGGGGCTAGGATGAGGTCTTGGACCAACAAACGGTGGCCTGCGGGGACCGCGAGGTGGGGTGATGCCTCCTACATCACGCCAAACCATCACGTCCGGCAGAGCAGATCTCACAGGATAGAGATCGCGCATATCTGAATATCTAGCTTGCACCGCCGGTGCGAACCGAGTCAAGGTGGCCCAGTGGTCAGCACGGGTATTGAAGAGCTCTAACCTTAAGGCCCGATTTTCACGGTCCTTATCCTCGAGCATCTCAGCAGTGGTGCGAGTCCGTGAATCCTCCTGAGTGGAGTCAGCATAGATAGCCTGGAGATACCCTTGTGCTCCCGGAAGTGATCCTGGCATATACCGGAAATCAGAGTCCCGAAATAAACCAGATCTGACTCGCATAATGGTCATCATGGAGTAGGCGGCATCCTGCACAGCCATCTCAATAGTAACCCCGAGTCCATAGGAACAGTGAAGAGGCTCAGTGGATCCAGGATAAGATGGAAATATCCTGACAGTGCAGAGATACTGGCTTTGATTAAAGTCTCGGAATTGCTCTTCGACCGTGTACTCAGGATACCAGCGGTATCCAGCCTCAGTCATTACCCTGACCAACTTAGCAGTATGGCCGGGTACATCTAGGCATCGAGTCAGGCGAACCACTTGATTGAGGTCGCGAGTGGCCATCTGAAAGCATAATCATAATGCAAAGGCATTAGAATTTCTAGCAAAATTTCGGCAGCATAACAGCTGTAAATGCTCAAAAAGGATATTGAGACATTTGACAAAGGATTTCGTACACACTCAACATCATCATATCAAGTCTTGAAACCATCCCTACAACATAATGTGGTAGAAGAACTGAACTAGGCTGATAACCATCAAACTTATAAGGTACTACTGATTAGTAACACGTGATCCTGATAGAGAGAACAGATCCTAATTCCTTAACCCCCGGTGGAAGAATGGACTGACTCAGATCAGAATGTCATAAGGTATAAGGAGTAAAAAGAGCCTTACGTTCCATCCCACAAACAATTCCCCTACATATAACTAAAGAATTTCTAGACTCAACATCGACCAGTTTGGCTTGGAGAACCTACAGGCAGTCCGGCTCTGATGCCAACGCTGTCAGGACCCCGACTCGATGTCACATCGATCTAGCTGGTAACACCTCATATCACTTTGCGGCCTCACGCACGGTATCCCCACGGGTGTCGTCTTACCTTTGCCCGGGACCGTTTGCGCCTTTTGGCTCACGTATATGATAGTGTCGCTAGCATCCATATGATAAGGAGCCCGGGCTGACATGACTAGTCGTAAACCCAAAGTGGCACAGACTTACAGGGACAGGCATCCATGACCCAGCTTCGAACGTGTCGGTCATCAGCAAGTGGGTCCGGGCTGTAGCACTGGGCTAGCAGGACTCCGGTAAACCGGGCTGTAGCGGGCTAACAGGACTCCGGTACTCAAAGCGTGACATTTCCCCGAAGGGACAGACACAGGAACGAAGAAGGACACATGCCGGCCAGCCTAAGTGTTCCAGAGCAGTAGCGAGCTACCATGGCTCAGCGGTAACACTAGGAGACATTTCCCGGTAAGAGAGGCTACTAAAGATAAACAACTAGATGGTCAGATCCCACACATATCAAGCATTTCAATCATACACACAATATGCTCGATATGTGCAAATACAACGAAGCATCACAACATGACTCTACGACACAAGTACTTTATTTAAGGCTCAGTGAGCCATACATAACATACACACAAAGGTACGGGTCTCACGACCCAACATACAAGTTATACAATCATACAAGCCAACAGCGGAAGTAACTTGTCTGAGTACAGACAACTAGTAAAATAAAAGAGGCTTGGAAAGCCTGACTATACTATGTGGTCCTTCACAAGCTCAGGGTCACCACCTGGGTCTTTAGCCTACTCGTTGATGTCAACGTCTACATAGAACCCATCAGAAGGGGTTGCAGCGTCTTCTGTAAAATGTAGATTATAGCAACATGAGTACAAAGGTACTCAGCAAGACTTACATCAGATCCTACATACATGCATAGTATCAAGAAGGGTTGGTGGAGTTATTGCAGCAAGCCAGCTTTGACTCTTGGCTAGACTATCCTACGATACTCCATTTTAAACAGTTTTGCGCACACGAGTCCACTATTCACCACTTCAATACACTACCGAGGATCCACCTCCGTCTTCCTACGGAAGAGCCATCCTCGGCACTCACACTTATCTTGAGGCTTTTAGTAGTTTCCATTTACTTGTCTATGAACTGTATAGGCAACCAAGTAGTCCTTTACCGCGGACGCAGCTATTCGAATAGATCATGTTAACCCTGCAGGGGGGTACTTCTTCATACACGCTCTCACCACTTATCGTCGTTTACACGACATGTACTCGGCAACCTTCAAGCGGAAGCCCAACGTGGGTGTCGGCCACGACCTACCTAATCACCTAAGTCTCCAGTCCAGGTTTATCGCCTATTCAGGTTCCATCCGCAGGGAGTCCGGCCGAGGTTTCCCATACGGCCCCGAACGATGTGAATAGGGTTCCCGAGATACCTAACGGGTATTCGGTACACCCGGCCACGTACCTACCGCATCACAGCCCACCCCTACGGTCAGCGCTGTCCACGGCCTCCAGTAGGCTACAAACACCAGAAACTACTTGCAACTCCCGGATGGAGAACTAGGGTGAATAAGAAGTCGAGAGGGTCCATTGGTTTCGGGCCCAATGCATGGTAGTAGCTGATTCTTAAATCACACATACAGATCTCAGTGCTTAAGGTCGGCTTCAATGAAACAACCCACCATGTACTCCTACATGGCCTCTCATCGATACCTTTACCAAATCGTGTTCACCATATCACTCTCATTACCGACATAATCATTTCACTCTAGCCCATCACCCAGATGAACCAGACCTGACACGACTCTAAGCATAGCAGGCATAGCAAGGTAGGAACAACACATACATATGGCTCAATCAACTCCTACACATGCTAGTGGGTTCCATCTAGTTACTGTGGCAATGACAGGTCATGCAGAGGAAATGGGTTCAACTACCGCAGCACACAGCAGTTTGAATCGCGTTGTCTTAATGCAGTAAAATAGAGCAGGAGCGAGAACATGGGATGGTATCGATATGATCAAATGGTTGGTTGCTTGCCTGATGGTTCGTTGCACGGATACGGTTCTTCGTTAGGGTAATCTCGGTACTCCTCGGGGACAGATCCTGTCGCAAGGGATAACGATACACAGGCATCACCAAACAATGTGCAACAATATGATGCATGCATGAAACATGGCAATATGAGTGTGTTGGCCTAATGCAACTAAAACCAGATGTGTTTGAGCAAATTTGAATCAAAGATTCAATTTCCAAATTCAAATATGGCCTTTTAAAGTGCCTTTTCTTGTTCTGATTGAAACATCAAGTTAACTTGTTTGATCATGCATGAAAATAGTACAGATGGATAGATTGGATTTTTCTGATCATTTTTCATATATTATTTGTCCAATTTGGAGTTACAGAATAAAAGTTATGAATTGTTGAAGTTTAAATAATATTCTGGAATTTCCTGATTTAATTTAAATCCAGAAATATCATTTACTGCGTCAGCCTGACATCACAGTGACATCAGCAGGTCAACAGGGCTGGCTCGGGTCAAACCTGACGTGTGGGGTCCACACGTCAGTGTCACAGGGGCTAATCCCGCGTTGACCCGGGGCTGGTTAGCTTTGACTAAGCCCTGGGGCCCACTGTCAGTGTCAGGGGGGTGGTGGATTAGTGGTTAATCATCTAGGCCACGTCAGCTCGCCGGAGTTCTGGCCGGCGGCGACCAACAGTGCGGCGGCGATAGTGGTTTTGGTCGTTTCGGCCACCAAATGGAACGTGGCGACCACCGGAGTGAAGCTGAGGACGACCCGCGGCTCTTGGCGGAGTCCGTTGGGGTCGGGGTGGCCGGAGTCGACGCCGGCGACGACTTTGGCGGCCACCGAGGTTCGGTCGGAGGTGAACTTGGTGCTAAAGGGTTTGGTGAGGCTCGTGGAGTGGCTAGCTAGGTGCTGTGGAACGCGGTGAGCAAGATGGACACCATCTTGTGGCCGGAGGATGACCGGGAGCACGTCGGCGACGAGGTCCACGGCGGTGGGTGCGGTTGAGCTTCGGGAGGTAGCTACACGGCTCGGGAGCAAGAACGGAAGGGAGGGGAAGATGGCTGAGCTCACAGTGAGTGCGACGGAGTCCTTGGTGCGGTCGGAGATGGACCGGAGCGACGTCGGCGTTGAAGGGGATCTCCGGCGACGGTGAGCTCGGGCGAGGTCGGTGCGGTGGTCTCGGGCGTTGCGAGCGCTCGGGGCTCGGCTGCTCGATGAAGTGGACGGTGGCGAAACTCCTGGACACGGTGAGACGGCGTGGAGACGACGGGGAGCACGGCTACGACGGTGGTGCGGCGATGGTGGTGTCGGCCATGGCTGGGGCGTGCGAGGGGGAGGAGCTGGAGAGGAGAGGGGGTGTCTGGGAGGTTCAGAGGAGAGAGGGAGACCGATCCACGGCGTCACCTGGCGAGGGGAGCGGCGAGGCGGCGAGCAGGTGCGTGGCGCACGCCGCGGTCGCCGTCGGGCACCTGCCTGCCTGCCTGGCCGAAGCAGCTCGCTGGAGCGGTGCTGGGCTGGGCCGGCAGGTGGGCTGGCTAGTGGGCTGCGGTGGCGCCAGGTAGGGTTTTCCCTTTTTTTTCTATTTTCTGTTTTATTTAATAATTCTGCAACTTTGTTGAATTAAATAAAATACCTAGTCAACTCCAAAAATCACCAAACTACTCCTGGTCCATAGTTGGAATATTTCCAACATGAAACATTTTAGTTTGGGGATATTTGAACATTTAAATATTTTATATTATTTTAAATGCCCAAATTCAAATAGTTATGATTTAATTCAAAGACCCTATGATGGCCTAGGAAAATGTGCACCACTTTTGTCAGAGGTTCTGAACCAAGGCTAAAATGATGGACATTTTAGAAGGGCATTTCAGGTTCATTGAAAATTATTTTAGTAAACCCTAGTTGGTTTTCAGAGGGGACTGGGGGTTCTGTCATCCCCATTTCAAGTTTCTGATGAAAAAGTAAACATGATGCAACATTCTAATGCATGACTAGCTAGGGTGTGACAACTCACCCCCACTCAAAAGAATCTCGTCCCGAGATTTGGGTTCCTCCGAGAAGAAGGCAGGATATTCAAGTCGAAGACGATCCTCCCTTTCCCAAGTTGCTTCATCTTCAAAATGGTGCGACCATTGAACCTTGAGAAACTTGATATTATGACGTCGCGTGGTACGTTCGGCTTGATCGAGGATACGAATGGGGTACTCTCGATATGTAAGATTATCTTGGAGATCAAGCGTTTCGTGGTCCACTTCACGGATAGGATCCGAGAAGCAACGCCTGAGTTGAGAAACGTGGAAGACATCGTGAACTCTGGAGAGGTGCGGAGGTAGTTCCAATTGGTAGGCAACTTCTCCTCGTTTGGCAAGAATGCGAAAAGGTCCAATGTAACGAGGAGCCAACTTGCCTTTGATACCGAAGCGATGGGTTCCCTTCAGAGGGGTGACCCGAAGATAAGCCTTCTCGTCAACCTCGAAAGTCATAGCCTTATGTTTTCGGTCATATTGACTCTTTTGACGGGATTGGGCTGTTTTCAACTTTTCACGAACGATACGAACTTGTTCTTCTGCTTCCTGAATCATATCCGGGCCAAAGAATTGTCTTTCCCCGGTCTCTGACCAGTTAAGGGGTGTTCGACATCGTCGTCCATAGAGAACTTCAAAAGGGGCTTTACCCAAGCTAGACTGATAGCTGTTGTTATAAGCGAATTCGGCAAATGGAAGGCACTTCTCCCAGTCCATTCCGAAAGAGATAACGGAGGCTCGAAGCATGTCTTCTAGAATTTGGTTGACGCGTTCCACTTGACCACTTGACTGAGGGTGGAAAGCGGTGCTAAAGGAGAGACGGGTTCCCATAGCATTTTGAAAGCTTTCCCAAAATCGAGAGGTGAAAAGACTTCCTCGATCCGAATTGATTTCCAAAGGAACACCATGGAGGGACACTATTCGGGAGATGTACAAATCTGCCAGCTGACTAGCGGTTATACTCTCACGAACAGGTAAGAAATGAGCTACTTTGGAAAGACGATCGACCACGACGAAAATAGCATTATTCCCTCTTTTGGTCCTGGGAAAACCGGTAATGAAATCCATACCAATTTTATCCCATTTCCATTCAGGAATAGCTAATGGTTGAAGGGTGCCAGCAGGCCGTTGATGCTCTGCTTTTACACGACGACAGACGTCGCAATTGGCAATATACTGAGCAATTTCTCTCTTCATCCTAGTCCACCAGAACCTCTGGCGTAGGTCCTGATACATTTTAGTACTACCGGGATGAATGGTGAGAGGAGATTCATGAGCCTCCTTAAGGATCAAACGCCTCAGGTTTCGCACTTTGGGAACCACTAGTCGATTCCCGAAGTATACGACTCCTTGATCATCAATGGAGAAACAACCCGCAATTCCTTTCTGAATGTTCCTCTTGATGCGGGAGATTCCCGGATCTACCTTCTGTGCTTTGATAATTTGATCCGTAAGGGTAGGTTTTGCCACCAAGGTGGAAAGAAAACCTTGAGGTACAATGTGAAGGTTAAGCTTCCGAAATTCCTCATGGAGAAGCGGTTGACTTTGTTGTAACATCAGATTGTTACAATAGGATTTACGACTTAGCGCATCAGCCATGACGTTGGCTTTCCCTGGGGTATAGGTTATTCCTAAGTCGAAGTCTGTGATCAATTCAACCCAACGTCTTTGCCTGAGATTCAGATCCGGTTGGGTGAAAATGTACTTCAGACTTTGGTGATCAGTGAATATTTCGCAACGATTACCGAGGAGGTAATGTCGCCAGGTCTTAAGTGCATAGACTACGGCTGCAAGTTCTAGATCATGAGTAGGGTAATTCTCCTCATGTGGGTGCAATTGCCGTGAAGCGTAAGCAATTACGTGTCGATCTTGCATGAGAATGCAACCTAGTCCTTGTCGCGAGGCGTCGCAGTAGATAACAAAGTCTTTGGAGAAGTCTGGTGGTACCAACACAGGAGCAGAAGTCAGGCGTCTTTTCAGTTCCTGAAAACTGTGCTCACATTGTGGAGTCCATTCGAACTTCTTATCTTTCTTGAGGAGTTCGGTTAGAGGTTTAGCAACTTTGGAGAAGTTCTCGACAAAGCGACGGCAATAGCTCGCTAAGCCCAGAAAACTCCGAACTTGCTTGACCGATTCGGGTGGAGTCCAATCAAGGACGGCTTGAACTCGCTCAGGGTTAACAGCAATACCTTTACCAGATATTACATGACCCAGATAGGTCACTTCTGGCAACCAGAATTCACATTTAGAAAATTTGGCATAAAGGCGATGCTCTCGAAGTTTCTGCAACACTAGTCTTAGATGTTCGGCATGTTCTTCCTCGTTCTTGGAGTAGATGAGTATATCATCGAGATAAACTACGACGAATTTATCCAAATACTCCATGAAGATTGAGTTCATTAACCGAGAAAAAGTGGCTGGAGCGTTGGTTAAACCGAAGGACATGACGGTGTACTCGTATTGGCCATAACGAGTAACAAAGGCCGTTTTAGGAATGTCCCCGTTTCTGATTTTGATTTGATGGTAGCCCAACCTCAAATCCATCTTAGAGAAGACTGAAGATCCAGCAAGCTGATCATACAGGTCGTTGATCCTGGGAAGTGGATATTTGTTCTTGATCGTGACCAAATTGACAGGTCGGTAATCTACAACCATCCGGTCCGTACCATCCTTCTTCTTAACGAATAGGACGGGGCAAGCCCACGGAGATGAACTGGGGCGGATGAAACCCTTTTTCAAGGACTCATCGAGTTGTTTCTTAAGCTCGGCTAGTTCTAGGGGTGCCATCTTATAAGGCCTTCTAGCAATCGGAACGGTTCCGGGGATGAGGTCTATTACAAACTCAACATCCCTGTCAGGTGGAACACCTGGCAATTCCTCTGGAAAGACATCCGGGAAGTCACGGACTACCGGAACGTCCTCAAGATTTGGCAAAGGGCTGGCGTTAAGAGAATATAACTGTCGCTTGGCTATTCGGGTCAAGACATTGACTATCTTCCCCGAAGGATGGGTGAGTTGAACAGTCCTAGAGAAGCAATCAATTTTGGCTTGATGAGCTGACATCCAGTCCATACCCAAAATGATATTAATATCCGAAGATTTAAGGGCTATCAGAGATGCAAGGAAAACAAGTCTGTCGACTTGGATCTCATTTCCATAACTTACCCTAGAGGTCTGCCATCTAGACCCAGGGGTAGAGATTTCCATAGTGGATGGCAAGTCACAGAATGCAACGTTATGCAAACGAGCATAATTTTCAGATATAAAAGAATGAGAGGCTCCTGTATCGAAAAGAACAGATGTCGGGTGGCAATTAACAAGAAGCGTACCGAGAACGACGTTGGGATCTTCTTGAGCTTCTTCGGCAGAGATACAATTGACCTGGCCACGTGAAGCGGTGACCGGTTTAGCGTGGAATACTTTCCCTGTCGGCTTGCCACGGCCAACAGCTTTAGCAGATTGATTGGGGTTGGTCTGGGGACACTCACGCATATAGTGACCAGATTCCCCACACTTGAAACAAGTCACGGAACTGGTACGTGGAGGAGCATTATTGGTTGGACCCCCATAGGGCTTAGCTGGAGCAGACTGTTGAGCGGGGCGAGGCGCCTGGAAAGATGGCCTCGGTGTGAACCTGGGTGGCAAGGCGGTGTTGGTTACCCACACGCGGCGCTTCTGAGGACCAGCACCGGATGAGGAACCCGTGTCACGTCCATGCTTGCGTGTTGCGTCATAGTCAGTCTGACCAGTTTCAGCACTGATGGCTTTGTTGACAAGTTTCGAGAAGGATGTGCACTCATGCAGACGAAGGTCGCGGCGAAGCTCAGGACTAAGGCCCTTGCGGAACCTTGCTTGCTTCTTGGCGTCAGTAGAAACTTCCTCAGTTGCATATCGGGCGAGATTACCAAACTCCCTGCTATAGACATCCACAGAAAGTCGACCTTGTGTGAAATTGCAAAATTCTTCACGCTTACGGTCCATGAGACCCTCCGGAATGTGATGTTCACGGAAAGCGTCGCTGAATTCAGCCCAAGTTGTGACATGGCCCGCTGGGCGCATAGCTCCATAATTCTCCCACCATAGACTGGCGGGGCCTTCAAGATGATATGCAGCAAAGGTGACCTTGTCAGCCTCAGCTACCAGCGCCGAACGCAGTTTGTGAGAGATACTGCGAAGCCAGTCATCAGCGTCGAGAGGCTCGACGGAGTGGTGGAACGTGGGTGGATGCAATTTGATAAAATCACTGAGTGACACCACGTTAGCCCTCTGATGGTGTGCTGTGTTCTGTTCAATACGCTCCAACAACCGGTTTGTCTCCCGCTTGTTTCTCTCAGCTTCCATCATCACTTCGGCTAGTGAAGGAGGATGAGGCAGATTTTCATTCCTGGCTTCACTGCCTTCGGCCTGCTCTTGGGAAGCAGGATTAGCGCATGTGTTGACCATCCTAGGTAAACAAGACAATGATTTAGTCAGAATGATGAAATTCCGACATGGGATACATAATGTAAGAAATAACTCGGAATGCAAGATGATCATCCGTATGACATGGTAGATACAGAAACTGCTTCTTTATTCCATCGTCATACACACCATACAAGGTTTAGTACAAGCCAAGCAAAGTACTAATACGGTGAAAAGAGGATTACATCTCATCGGAGGCATTCCAAGCTCCTATACATTATTTTTCTACATCTCCGGAAGAGTACAAACTAGGTCATATCCCACGAGACACGCAGGACAATAGACGACACAGCTAGTGCGAACTAGTGATACTACTACTAACTCAGACCGATCCGTAGTAGTACTCGTAGAAGTCACCTCCATAGCCTGGAAGTTCAACATGATCATCCGGAAACAGACGGTCTCGCGGAGCTTGTGGACCATAGGGGCTAGGATGAGGTCTTGGACCAACAAACGGTGGCCTGCGGGGACCGCGAGGTGGGGTGATGCCTCCTACATCACGCCAAACCATCACGTCCGGCAGAGCAGATCTCACAGGATAGAGATCGCGCATATCTGAATATCCAGCTTGCACCGCCGGTGCGAACCGAGTCAAGGTGGCCCAGTGGTCAGCACGGGTATTGAAGAGCTCTAACCTTAAGGCCCGATTTTCACGGTCCTTATCCTCGAGCATCTCAGCAGTGGTGCGAGTCCGTGAATCCTCCTGAGTGGAGTCAGCATAGATAGCCTGGAGATACCCTTGTGCTCCCGGAAGTGATCCTGGCATATACCGGAAATCAGAGTCCCGAAATAAACCAGATCTGACTCGCATAATGGTCATCATGGAGTAGGCGGCATCCTGCACAGCCATCTCAATAGTAACCCCGAGTCCATAGGAACAGTGAAGAGGCTCAGTGGATCCAGGATAAGATGGAAATATCCTGACAGTGCAGAGATACTGGCTTTGATTAAAGTCTCGGAATTGCTCTTCAACCGTGTACTCAGGATACCAGCGGTATCCAGCCTCAGTCATTACCCTGACCAACTTAGCAGTATGGCCGGGTACATCTAGGCATCGAGTCAGGCGAACCACTTGATTGAGGTCGCGAGTGGCCATCTGAAAGCATAATCATAATGCAAAGGCATTAGAATTTCTAGCAAAATTTCGGCAGCATAACAGTTGTAAATGCTCAAAAAGGATATTGAGACATTTGACAAAGGATTTCGTACACACTCAACATCATCATATCAAGTCTTGAAACCATTCCTACAACATAATATGGTAGAAGAACTGAACTAGGCTGATAACCATCAAACTTATAAGGTACTACTGATTAGTAACACGTGATCCTGATAGAGAGAACAGATCCTAATTCCTTAACCCCCGGTGGAAGAATGGACTAACTCAGATCAGAATGTCATAAGGTATAAGGAGTAAAAAGAGCCTTACGTTCCATCCCACAAACAATTCCCCTACATATAACTAAAGAATTTCTAGACTCAACATCGACCAGTTTGGCTTGGAGAACCTACAGGCAGTCCGGCTCTGATGCCAACGCTGTCAGGACCCCGACTCGATGTCACATCGATCTAGCTGGTAACACCTCATATCACTTTGCGGCCTCACGCACGGTATCCCCACGAGTGTCGTCTTACCCTTTTCCCGGGACCGTTTGCGCCTTTTGGCTCACGTATATGATAGTGTCGCTAGCATCCATATGATAAAGAGCCCGGGCTGACATGACTAGTCGTAAACCCAAAGTGGCACAGACTTACAGGGACAGGCATCCATGACCCAGCTTCGAACGTGTCGGTCATCAGCAAGTGGGTCCGGGCTGTAGCACTGGGCTAGCAGGACTCCGGTAAACCGGGCTGTAGCGGGCTAACAGGACTCCGGTACTCAAAGCGTGACATTTCCCCGAAGGGACAGACACAGGAACGAAGAAGGACACATGCCGGCCAGCCTAAGTGTTCCAGAGCAGTAGCAAGCTACCATGGCTCAGCGGTAACACTAGGAGACATTTCCCGGTAAGAGAGGCTACTAAAGATAAACAACTAGATAGTCAGATCCCACACATACCAAGCATTTCAATCATACACACAATATGCTCGATATGTGTAAATACAACGAAGCATCACAACATGACTCTATGACACAAGTACTTTATTTAAGGCTCAGGGAGCCATACATAATATACACACAAAGTTACGGGTCTCACGACCCAACATACAAGTTATACAATCATACAAGCCAACAGCGGAAGTAACTTGTCTGAGTACAGACAGCTAGTAAAATAAAAGAGGCTTGGAAAGCCTGGCTATACTATGTGGTCCTTCACAAGCTCAGGGTCACCACCTGGGTCTTTAGCCTACTCGTTGATGTCAACGTCTACATAGAACCCATCAGAAGGGGTTGCAGCGTCTTCTGTAAAATGTAGATTATAGCAACATGAGTACAAAGGTACTCAGCAAGGCTTACAACAGATCCTACATACATGCATAGTATCAAAAGGGTTGGTGGAGTTATTGCAGCAAGCCAGCTTTGACTCTTGGCTAGACTATCCTACGATACTCCATTTGAAATAGTTTTGTGCACACGAGTCCACTATTCACCACTTCAATACACTACCGAGGATCCATCTCCGTCTTCCTACGGAAGAGCCATCCTCGGCACTCACACTTATCTTGAGGCTTTTAACAGTTTCCATTTACTTGTCTACGAACTGTATAGGCAACCAAGTAGTCCTTTACCGCGGACGCGGCTATTCGAATAGATCATGTTAACCCTGCAGGGGTGTACTTCTTCATACATGTTTCCACCACTTAGCGTCTGCACACGACATGTGCTCGGCAGACTTCAAGCGAAAGCCGACGTGGGTGTAGACCACGACCTACCTAAACACTTAAGCCTCTAGTCCAGGTTTATCGCCTATTCAGGTTCCATCCGCAGGGAGTCCGGCCGAGGTTTCCCATACGGCCCCGAACGATGTGAACAGGGTTCCCGAGATACCTAACGGGTATTCGGTACACCCGGCCATGTACCTACCGCATCACAGCCCACCCCTACGGTCAGCGCTGTCCACGGCCTCCAGTAGGCTACAAACACCAGAAACTACTTGCAACTCCTGGACAGAGAGCTAGGGTGATTAAGAAGTCGAGCGGGGTCATATTTCAGGGCCCAATGCATGGTAGTAGCTGTATCTTAAATCACACATACAGATCTCAGTGCTTAAGGTCGGCTTCAATGAAACAACCCACCATGTACTCCTACATGGCCTCTCATCGATACCTTTACCAAATCGTGTTCACCACACCACTCTTATTACCGACATAATCATTTCACTCTAGCCCATCACCCTGACGAACCAGACCTGACACAACTCTAAGCATAGCAGGCATAGCAAGGTAGGAACAACACATACATATGGCTCAATCAACTCCTACACATGCTAGTGGGTTTCATCTAGTTACTGTGGCAATGACAGGTCATGCAGAGGAAATGGGTTCAACTACCGCAGCACACAGCAGTTTGAATCGCGTTGTCTTAATGCAGTAAAAGAGAGCAGGAGCGAGAACATGGGATTGTATCGATATGATCAAATGGTTGGTTGCTTGCCTGATGGTTCGTTGCACGGATACGATTCTTCGTTAGGGTAATCACGGTACTCCTCGGGGACAGATCCTGTCGCAAAGGATAACGATTCACAGGCATCACCAAACAATGTGCAACAATATGATGCATGCATGAAACATGGCAATATGAGTGTGTTGGGCTAATGCAACTAAAGCCAGAAGTGTTTGAGCAAATTTGAATCAAAGATTCAAATTTCAAATTCAAATATGGCCTTTTAAAGTGCCTTTCCTTGTTCTGATTAAAACATAAATTTAACTTGTTTGGTCATGCATGAAAATAGTACAGATGGATAGATTGGATTTTTCTGATCATTTTTCATATATAATTTGTCCAATTTGGAGTTACAGAATAAAAGTTATGAATTTTTGAAGTTTAAATAATATTCTGGAATTCATGATTTAATTTAAATCCAGAAATATCATTTACTGCGTCAGCCTGACATCACAGTGACATCAGCAGGTCAACAGAGCTGGCTCGGGTCAAACCTGACGTGTGGGGTCCACACGTCAGTGTCACAGGGGCTAGTCCCGCGTTGACCCCGGGCTGGTTAGCTTTGACTAAGCCCTGGGCCCACTTGTCAGCGTCTGTAGGTGGTGGTTTAGTGGCTAATTAGCTGGGCCACGTCAGCTCGCCGGAGTTCTGGCCAGCGGCGACCAACAGTGCGGCGGCGATAGTGGTTTTGGTCGTTTCGGCCACCAAATGGACCGCGGAGATCACCGGAGTGAAGCTGAGGACGTCCCGCGGCTCTTGGCGGAGTCCGTTGGGGTCGGGGTGGCCGGAGTCGACGGCGGTGAGCTCGGCTGCGGCCGCCGGGGTTCGGTCGTGCACGGGAGTGGTGCTGGAGCTCGAAGTCGAGCAAAATGAGGCGCTAGGGATGCTCTACTGGGTTCTGTGAACGTGTTGGTCACCGGAGCTGCGTCGACGGCGAGCTCGGCGACGGCGGAGGTTCGGCCGTGGTGGAGATGAAGCTACGGTGAGGGATCGAGGGGGAGAAGAGGGGGAAACGGCGGCGTAGCTCACCGCGGTTGCAGTGGGCGTCGAAGCGGGCTCGGGGACGCGCTGGAGACGGCGAATTCGTCGGCGACGATGGTCGGAGCCCGAAGAGGGGAACGGCGACGTGGCGGCGATGCAGGGCTTCCGGGGACTCGTGGAGCGGTGGGGAGGAAGAGGGAGTTGTTGCGGAGCTTCTGAGCTACTCGGGGGAGCGAGGGGTGGCCGGAGACAGTGGCTAAGGCGAACGGCGGCGACGGTGTGCTTCGGCCGAGAGCGAGAGAGAGCGAGGGAGAAACGGGGGAGAGTGAGCGAGAGCAGGGGGGATCGGGACGGGCTGCGGGCGTCGTCCACGCGGCCAGGAGGGCGTCGGCAAGCAGGAGGTGGCCGCGCGGCCGCGCGCGCGCGAGCACGCAGCAGCTTCGGGGCGTGGGGAGGAAGACGACGGGGAGCTACAGTGCTGGGCTGGGTCGGTCGCTGGCTGGGCCGGTCGGCTGGCTGGGCCGCACAGGTAAGTCCTTCCCCTTTTATTTATTTTCTGTTTTCTGTTTTATTTAATACTTCTGCAAATTTGTTGAATTAATTAAAATACCTAGGCAACTCCAAAATTCACCAAACTACTCCTGGTCCATAGTTGGATTATTTCCAACATGAAACATTTTAGTTTGGAGATATTTGAGCATTTAAATATTTTATATTATTTTAAATGCCCAAATTCAGATATCTATGATTTAATTCAAAGACCCTATGATGGCCTAGAAAAATGTGCACCACTTTTGTCAGAGGTTCTGAACCAAGGCTAAAATGATGGACATTTTAGAAGGATATTTCAGGTTCATTGAAAAATTATTTTAGTAACCCTAGTTGGTTTCAGAGGGAACTGGGGGTTCTGTCATCCCCATTTCAAGTTTCTGATGAAAGAGTAAACATGATGCAACACTCTAATGCATGACTAGCTAGGGTGTGACATGCCGGAACCCAAAATCCGACATTTGGCGTGCCAGGTAGGGGTGCGCCGGAATTCGTCTTCCACCGCCCCGTTCTCCTTTGACCATCACGCCCATGTCTGACGCTCGTCGGGCCCGCGCCGAGCGCCGGGCCGCACTCGCTTCCCGCATCACCCAGATGGCCCCTGTCGGCGGGCATCCACGCCGTTCCCCGTCACCTGCCGTCAACGCTGCCACCGGCCCGGCGGGGGATGGGCAGCAAGCATCGTCCCAGCATCCGTCCGTGCGGCAAGACGGCTGCACCGCAACTCCCTCGCTCACCCCAGCTGGTTCTTCGTCTGGCGCGCTCCGCGCGCCCATGGAGGCTCGAGCTGCACTCATCGCGGCAAACGAGCTCCTGCGATACCGTCCCGTCGACGACGTCTACGAAGAATGGCTCGACCGCGTCGCCGAGCTCGTCCGCGCCGCAGGGGGCTCTCCTGCGCCATCCGTTCCACTGCACCGCACCCACCCCGCATGGGCGACGAGGCTCCGGCAGCGCCCCGGCTGCCTCCTCCTCAAGAAGATGCCATGGCCCCAAGACGCGTGGCCCCTGGGCGGAACCCGCTCCGTCAGGCGCCAGCGCGGCAAGAGCAGAGCTGCCAGGAAGTCCCTCGCCCGCAAGAATCTGCCCGGGCGCTCCCTGCTCCAGCACGTCGCGACCATGCTCCTGCTCCCGCGCGTCAAGACCCCGCGCTGCTCCCAGCTGCAGCGCGTGGGGACATGCAAGACCAGGCTCTCCATCACCCAAGGCCTCCCATGGCCACAACAGGCTGCCGCGCCTTCACCACCGAACTACGCAGCGTAGCGTGGCCCGGCAAGTTCAAGCCAGACCTGCCTCCTCGCTACGATGGCACGGCTGACCCTGCAGAGTTCCTCCAGCTCTACGAGCTAGGCATCGAAGCTGCCAACGGAGACGAGAAGGTCATGGCGAACTGGTTCCCCATGGCACTCAAGGATGGGGCCCGCACCTGGCTCCTGAACCTGGCTCCAGGCACAATCTCCTCCCGGGAGGAGATGCGCACCCGCTTCATCGCCAACTTCCAAGGCACTCGCGACCGGCCACCCGCCGTGAGCGACATGCGCCGCATCAAGCAACAGCCTGGGGAAACCCTGCAGAAGTACATCCAGTGCTTCAACAACGCACGCCTCAAGATTCCCAAGGTGACTGAGGAGGCCATCATCTCGGCCTTCTCCGATGGCGTGCGCGACGTCAAGATGAAGGAGGAGCTGTCGATGCATGAAGACCTGTGCACTTCCTTGGAGCTGTTCAACTTGGAAAACAAGTGCGCCAGGGCTGAGGAAGGGCGTCTCTCCCTCCTCGAGCTGCCTGCCGCGTACCTAGAAGAGAAGAAGCCCAAGGCCAAGGACATGAAGCGCAAGGGGGCTGCCGTGCTCGCGGCAGAACCAGACACCAAGCGGGGCAGAGATCAGCCCGAACCCTCCAAGGGCAGCCGGTACTGTGTGTACCACGACCTCCACACCCACAACACCAACGAATGTCAAGAACTCCGAGCCGTGCGAGAAGGAAGGATCGGCCGTCGCCCCGACCGCAGTGACCGGGGCTACGGCCGAGGAGGAGGAAGAAACGCAGGACGCTGGGAAGACCGTGGGACACGCCAAGGGTGGCGCGACCAACCTCGCGAGGATCGCTGGCAAGACCCGCCTCGCGAGAGAGGATGGAGGGATCAGCCTCGCGAGGGAGACTGGAGGGATCAGCCTCGCGAGGATCGCCCGCAAGGCAACGCAGGCCTCCCACCGCTGCCGCCGCAGCCAAGGAGAAACGAGGACCGCCACAAGGACGAGGAGGCTGGGGGCTTCCAGGAGCCGCGCGCGATCGCCTGCATCTTGGGCGGAGCACAAGCCCCAGCCTCTCAGCGCATCTTCAAGCAGTTCGCCCGCGAGGTGAATGCAGTCCTCCCCGGGCTCGAAGCCACGCGCCCCCTCAGGTGGTCGGCGTGCGCCATCACGTTCAGCTCAGCAGATCAACTCAAGTGTGCGGCTACAGCCGGAGTCCTCCCGATGCTTTGTTCCCCAATCATCAGCAACGTGGTGGTCACCAAGACCCTCATCGATGGAGGGGCAGGGCTCAACGTCCTGTCCGTGGAGACGTTCAACAACCTCCAAGTGACCTACAGCCAGCTTCAGCCAACCAAGCCCTTCTCCGGTATCACTGACGGCTCCACGGTCCCGATTGGGTAGGTCCGCCTCCCTGTCACCTTTGGGGCACGCGACAAGTACCGCACCGAGCTCATCGACTTCGACGTCCCTCACATTCGCCTGCCATACAACGCCATCCTTGGGTACCCAGTGCTGGCCAAGTTCATGGCCGTAACTCACCATGGCTACAACGTCCTCAAGATGCCAGGAAGCGGCGGAGTCATCACGGTGCCCTGTGAAGAGAAGGACGCGGTGTGTTCCCTGGAACGAGCCTTTCAGGCCACGTCACTGGAAGACCCGGATTGTGGAAGTAGGAGGCCTCCCGAGACCACCCCCAAGAAGAAGAAGACATCATCCGGCCTGGCCACTCAGGAGGCAGGCCGCTCTGGGCCCGCGCCTGCCTAGGGGGAGCCTCCCTCCATCGCATAGGAAAGCGCGCCCAGCGCCCTCCTCAGGCAGGGCTTGGGGGCTCTCCCCTGGAGGGCCACCGACCTGGCTTGGGTCACGAGGGAGGCGCTTGGGCACCACATGGAGGCGTGTTTTGAAGCACGTTTCCCTCGAGAAGGAGCAAGGCAAGGAGATACAGATCCTTAGGAGTTCGTCAGCAAGGCCATTCAGGAGCTACAGGAGGCAAGAGTCATGAAAGGCGGCCGCCGCTTGCCAGCAGTGGCCCCCCATCCAGGCGAGGATGGTGAGCTGCGCGTCTGCATCGACATACCAGGACTCAGCCGGGTCGCCTCTTTGGAGCGTCTCTGGCCATTGCGAGTGGGGCGCTGCGGAGGTCCACCCCACAACTACGTTCGCATGCCTTACGGCTTGCCGAATGCGGCTGACGCGTACCAGCGCCTCATGAGGGGCATCATGGAGGCACGAGAGGCCAGGCGTCCCGCAGCCTTGGCAGAGATGGAGATGGCCCGCGAGGAGCCGCCAGCGCCTCCGGAGCCTCCCGAGGCCCCTGGGCCTGGGGGCTCGTGAGGATCGGCTCCGGCAGCCCACCGAGCCTGCTACACTAACACCCCTTCATCCTCAACATCATCAGGTGACATCTTTCGAGTTTTACTTCCAGCTGGGAGCGCCCCCAGGGCTGCATTATTCCCAGGCGGCGTGGGTCCGTCCCTGCGGCGTGTATCCCTTTATTCCATGTTGTTAGCTTACCTTGTTGGGGGCGCCCCTCAGGCTGCATGATCCCAAAGCCGCTCGGGCCAGGCCCAGTGGCATGTATCTGATTTGCGTTTATTTCCGATTATGCGTTAGACCCACCATGCTTGATTATTTGATGCCGGTCCACGACACCTCTTCTCCTCCATGCCGGCCACTTGCACGTTAAAGGGGGGGTACCTGAGCATCGCGACTCAGGGCTCTTACTGGCTCTCCAGCCCTCACCCTCTGGCCTTGTCCATGGCATCGTGACCTGGCATACCAGCGACGGCTGAGACCAGCTCGAGGGCCGGGACCCGAGGACATAGAGTGCCGACATCTAACCAAATTTGCAGGGACACATCACAAGATAAGGCCCAGTGCCAGGCACAACTCTCCTAGAGGTAGGGCCCCGTGAGTCCCGCGCTGGCTCACGGGTGCCCAGATACACCTCGCCAGGCCCTACCGTGCCAGCAACGTGTCACGGCGGGGCTGTACACGCCCCGGGGGCTCCTCCCGGAGGGCCCCCCCTCCCACATACCAGTGGAAGCACCATGCTCCGCGCTGGCTGACGACACTGTCGAGGAGCGGCTATGCCCGTACGCATACGGTAGCACTATGCTCCGCGCTGGTGATAAACAACTGAGGGTGGCCTCCGGGCCGCATCAACCTCAGGGAGCCCAGAGCTCAGTGTCTAGCCTCATTGTAACGCCTCCCCTCGGGAGTGCCGCGCGAGGGGGCTGGGCACGGGGGCTGCGCCTGGGTCACACCCAGACGCACGCCGCCCAGCCAGGGCCCCCCGGGCCTGGTTCGTCGCGCGTCTCTCCCTGAGCGGAGCCAAGGTACGAAGGCCGTTTGAGCGTCAAGGGGGAATCTTGAGCATCGCGACTCAGGAGCCTAACTGGTCACGTAGCCCCTCACTCCGTGGCCCCATCCTGGTTTCCGGTCGGGACCATTGCTGGGTGAGGTACGCGCGGGGCCGGGCTCTGCAGACATAGAACGGTGGATCCACCCACATCATACCTCCCTACTTGCAGTTCGTGCGTCAAGCGGGACTCCTGGGCATCGCGACTCAGGAGCCTAACTAGTCACGTAGCCCCTCACTCCGTGGCCCCGTCCTGGTTTCCGGTCGGGACCATCGCTGGGTGAGGCACGCGCGCGGCCGGGCTCTGCAGACGTAGAATGGTAGATCCACCCGCATCACACCTCCCTACTTGCTGTTCGTGCGCCAAGGGGGACTCCTGAGCATCGCGACTCAGGAGCCTAACTTGTCATGTAGCCCCTCACTCCTTGGTCCCGTCCTGGTTTCTGGTCGGGACTATTGCTGGGTGAGGTACGCACGGGGCCGGGCTCTGCCGGCATAGAACATAAGCAAGTAGGAAGGAAAAGCACTAATTTCAAGGAATTCAAAAGCAAATATTACAGTCCACACTATTATCTCAATGCCAAACGCAAGTTTAAACGCCTCCCCGAGGCATGATACGTGTGCAGGAATTAAAAGCAGGACAGGAGCCACGACGGAGTCACTGGCGGCGGGGGAGCAGCGCGGAGCGGGTTCACCTCACGGAGCAGCGGGGTTGGCAGCGCCTTGCTCCGGCTTGGTGCCGAAGGCCCGGAACTTCCCCAGCAGAGCCTCCGCGCGACCCTTCATGGCCTCGGCAGCCGCAGCGGCACGCTCACCACTCACTGGCTCCAGCAGGCTGTTGAGGTCGACACCGGGATCATGAAGGTAGATGTGGGTGAGGACCCGCGTCAGTGCTGTAGAAGACAGGACACGCGCCTCGGCCTCGGCCGTGGGGCCAAGGCCAAGGGCGACATCTTCAAGAGCGTGAACCAGGAAGGGAAGCAGCTTGGCGGGGCCGTCCTCGGCGCCATCCAGCGGGCTCTCCAGGCCGCTGTCGTAAAGCGTCCTCAGCGAGGAGCGAGCCTTCACCTCCAACTCCGTGAAGGCCGCGCGGTCCTTGGCAAGAACCAGGGCCTTGCCGTCCAGCTCGGCCTTCCTCGCCCCAACTCCTGCTCCAGCGCGCCTAGGCGGCCGCGGTGCTTCCTGAGCTTGGCCTCCCGGCCCTCGACGGCTGCCTCGCGAGCCTTCACGCCCTCTTCCTGCTCTTGGCGAAGGCGGACCTCTTTCGCGAGCTGATCCCGCAGACCTTGCAGCTCGTCCTCTAGCGCCTTGCAGCGACCGCGGACATCGACCACCTCCCCCAGGGCTGCATCACGAGCAGCCTTCGCCTCCAAGACGACCTGCTTCTCCTCGTCGCATGCCGTCGAGGCTTGGACCAGCGCCGCCCGAATCGAGGCGTCGGAGCGAACCCATCCAGAAGCCAGCTCCAAACGCCCGGCCACCAAGTGGGGGTCGGCGACAAGAAGATCCTGCCGCAGTCGGTCCAGCTCAGCAACAGCACGATCCAGAACGGCAGAAGGAGTCGGAGAGACAGCGGCCGATGGAGTAGGAGGAGAAGGCGGCAGCACAGCCGCAGCATCCTGAGGCGGAGTCTGCCGCGCCCCGACAGCTGTAGTGGCGGCGGCAGGCAAGAGCACCTCGGGAGCCACTTGGGCCATGGGGGCTGAGCTCTCCCCAGCCGGCTCAGCCAAAGCTCGCGAGGACGACCGGGCAGGAGAAGCCTGTGCGTCACGGTCACCCTCCTTCGCGGGCAGAAGCGCCGCCACGGATGGAACCTTGGGAGCCCCCTTCGGCTTCTTTGCTGCGGGCGCCAACCTATCCAAAGATGCAGATGTCAAGCCTCAGAAGCAGTTCAAGAGATAAAGACAAGAATCGAATGCTTACGGGTCGTCACCAGTGAGCTCAAGCGGCCTCCGGCCAAATTTGAAGCCTGAAAGCCAACTGGAAGGATCAACCTCGGGAAGCTTGGAGGCGGAAGGTGCGTCTGCGGTTCGCCCCGGGGCCGGGGGAGACCCGCAGGAGATCAGCCCGGTCCTGTCCTTCTACGGGATCGGGGGCGAGCTCCCGCCGTCCTGCTCGTCGTCGTCTTCGTCGTCATCCTCGTCGTCATTGTTCGGAGAGAGGCGGAGAACACAGGACCTGCGCCGGGGGAGGGGAGCCCTCGACTCTCCGTCAGTCGCCTTGGAGTTAGGCCCTTTTCCTCGCTCCCCTCCTTCTTCCTCTTCGCTGGAGTCGCCGGAGGGCACGTCCACTGGTTCCTCGGGAGCTTCTAGGGGCACTAGCCCATCCCCGTTGAAGACGGGCAAGGACTTCACCACCCGCTCCCAGTCGTTGCGGAGGAACAAGGGCATAGGAGCACCCTCCAGCCTCGCCACATTGCCCCCGACCAGAGATTGGAGAACTGCAGCCAGGTCTCCGTCGGCCAAGGCCGCGGGGCTCGGACGGGGCCTCCACATTGGAAGCGAGTACTGCCGAAGCGGAGCCAGCCGGTGCTCCAGGAACTCCGTCAGCAGCGACACGCCGGTCAGCTTCGCCGTCGCCATGTCGGTCGGCCTCAGATCCGCATCCATCTTCTCCAACACCATCTTCGCGCGGGGATCCGCGAGCTCCGCTCGACCCCAGTCGCTGGAACTCATGGGCTGCTCCGTGGGCAGGATCAGCCGAGGGTGGATGCGCCCAGCGTCCACCAAGATCCACTTGCTCCTGAAGCCCTCAATCCTCTTCCCAGAGTTCGAGATGGCAATGGCGCCACCGTACGCGACGAAGCTCGCGCACGCGGAAGCAGTCCCACGAGAGGTCCGGAGGTGGAAGTAGTGGCGCAGCAAGGCCACTGAGGGCTGCACCCCAATGTGTGCTTCGCAATAATAAGCAAAGATTGCCAGGAGAAGGACGGAGTTGGGATGGAGATGCAGAGCCTGTAGCTTGTAATGGCGGAGGACAGAGAAGAAGAACTCGGAGAAGGGAGGCACCAGGCCAGCAACAATGGCACTTACGAAGAGCGGATAGAAGGTGCTCCTTTGACCCTCAGGGGTGGCGGAGCCTTCCTTGAACACCTTCGCCCCGTTGATGCCCCACGCCGTCGCCATCCGGTGCAACCGGGCAAGGCCCGCCTCCGACACGTTCGGCGAGTCCAGGGCAGACGAGTACCAAGCTGCGGCCGGGGACTGACGAGGTGCCATGGCTCGCTAGGTCGCGCGGTCAGAGCAGATCTAGAAATCTCGGAGGAAGGAAGGAGAGGCGCAAGAAAGGGGATCTGAACAGCAACCGGAGAAAGCAAGAAGCAGGGCCTAGGCAGATGCCACTCCTTTATCAACTCGCGCGGTTGCTAAGGCGCCCACGTCCAGTCAACCGCCACGCGGCGCCCAAGGCCGCAGGCTGTTAGGGCCCGCGGCGCTTCGCTCTTGCCCTTCCGCCTCCCTGCATGGCCAAGCCTGGGCGCGCCTTGGGCCCGGGGGCTACTGTCAGCGTTCTGGGAACAGGGGTCCCCAGACTTGCCTGCCTGCGGCCTGCGGCGTGGCTCAAAGGGGGGGCCCCAGCACAGCCCGTCTTCACCAACACAAACCTAAGACCCTCGCGAGGGGCCAAGCCTCGCGGGGCAGACGACGCGGAGCTTCCTCAGGCATGGCCTCGTCAGGCTGGCTCACGAGGAGGCGGAGAGATCAAGGCGGGGTACCTCACAAGGTGCCCGTGACGCAAGCCATGACGACTCAGGGCGCCAGGCGGGTGCTAGCCCGCGCATCGTCCTCCTTCCCTCTTTGGTGCAAAGGGGGCAAGCGCAGCCACGGAGTACCGAGGCATCAGGCAAAGGTTGCCATTTTGGTGCAACGAGACCAAGACCAGGAGGACTACGAGATAGAGGTCACCGTGGAGCCCAAGACGGCGTCATCACCAGAGCTTTGCACAGGCGAAGACTGCTTTTGTCAGGATAGCCGATACTTGCTGTCCCCCTTCAAATTAGCCCGCCACTGTTGGCTCCCTTCCCGCTCAATATTTGGGGAGAGTACTAGGGCCTCTATAAATAGGACTAGCAACCCCCAGGGTAGGGAGGATCGAGAATCAGCCAACCCAGAAACAAGCTGGGGTCGAAATCAGGGTCGGTCAGTTGGAGGAAAGCAGAGAGAGAGAGAGAGAGAGAAAGGTGACTGAACTCCACCGAGCAGTTCATCGCCCCAGCCAAGAACAGACCCTTGCGAGGCTGTTCTCCCTTGTATTGTTCATCATCATCAGCCCAAGAGGCAATCCACCACAGCACACACTGGAGTAGGGTATTACACCACAACGGTGGCTGGAACCAGTATAAACCCTGTGTCTCTTGTGTTGTTCTTTCCTGAGTTTAGATCCTAGCATGGCGGAGGGGTGCAGGTAGGTAGGGGGCGAAATCTCCGCGCACACGCCAGTGTTCGAACCTCAAGGGTCTATCGGAACCCGAAATCCGACACTTTGTCATCGGTATGTTACTTGCCCGAGATTCGATCGTCGGTATCTCAATACCTAGTTCAATCTCGTTACTAGAAAGTCTCTTTACTCGTTCCATAATGTATCATCCCACAACTAACTCATTAGTCACATTGTTTGCAAGGCTTATAGTGATGTGCATTACCGAGAGGGCCTAGAGATACCTCTCCGATACTCAGAGTGACAAATCCTAATCTCGATCTATGCCAAGTCAACAAACACCATCAGAGACACCTGTAGAGCATCTTTATAGTCACCTAGTTACGTTGTGACGTTTGATAGCACACTAAGTGTTCCTCCAGTATTTGGGAGTTGCATGATCTCATAGTCATAGGAACATGTATAAGTTATGGAGAAAGCAATAGCAACAAACTAAACGATTATCGTGCTAAGCTAACGGACGGGTCAAGTCAATCACATCATTCTCTAATGATGTGATCCCATTAATCAAGTGACAAATCATGTCTATGGTTAGGAAACATAACCATCATTGATTCAACGAGCTAGTCAAGTAGAGGCATACTAGTGACACTCTGTTTGTCTATGTATTCACACATGTACTAAGTTTCCGGTTAATACAATTCTAGCATGAATAATAAACATTTATCATGATATAAGGAAATATAAATAACAACTTTATTATGGCCTATAGGGAATATTTCCTTCAAGTTACACCTTCAAATTCTCAGTTTTGAGCAAACCAGTCATGAATGCTACCTCTTGAGCATGCATTGGTTTTCCCTTGAATAGGAAAGGGTGATGCAGCAAAGTAGCGTAAGTATTTCCCTTAGTTTTTGAGAACCAAGGTATCAATCCAGTAGGAGACTACATGCAAATCACCTAGTATCTGCACAAACAAACAAGAACCTCGCAACCAACGCGATAAAGGGGTTTTCGATCCCTTCACGGTCACTTACGAAAGTGAGACCTAATAAAGATAATATGTTGGATGTGGGGTTCCAGCTAACCCTTAAGGTTCGAACATTGGTGCGCGCGCGAAGTCTTTCCCTCCTACCGATTGTCGCTCTAGCTCGCTAAGATTTTGCGGACGAACTCGATGAACTCACAACACAGAAAGACATGAGGTTTATACTGGTTCGGGCCACCGTTGTGGTGTAATACCCTACTCCAGTGTGGTGGTGGTGGATTGCCTCACGGGCTGATGATGAACAGTACAAGGGAAGAACAGCCGTCCCCCTCCTGTGGTGGCTAGTCCTATTTATAGAGGCCCTGGTCCTCTTCCCAAATATTGAGCGGGAAGGGAGGAAACCATGGCGGGCTAATTTGAAGGGGGACAGCTAGTCCAAGCTATCCTGACAAAAGCGGTCTTTGCCTGTGAAAGGCTCTGGTGGTGACACCATCTTGGGCTCCACGATGACCTCCGTCTTGCCGTCCTTCTGGTCTTGGTCTTGTTCCCTTTCTGTCACTGGGATCGAGCACCGCAAGATTGATTCCAAAGCTAAGCACTTCTCCAATTGCAAGAAAGATCAATTTAGCAGGCCAAACCAAACTGATAATTCAAAGAGACTTGCAAAGATATCAAATCATGCATATAAGAATTCAGAGAAGAATCAAATATTATTCATAGATAAACTTGATCATAAACCCACAATTCATCGGATCTCGGCAAACACACCGCAAATAGTATTACATCGAATAGATCTCCAAGAACATTGAGGAGAACTTTCTATTGAGAACCAAAGAGAGAGAAGAAGCCATCTAGCTAATAACTATGGACCCAAAGGTCTGTGGTAAACTACTCACACATCATCAGAGAGGCTATGGTGTTGATGTAGAAGCCCTCCGTGATCGAATCCCCCCGGCAGATCGCCAGAAAAGGTCCCTAGATGGGATCTCACGGGTAGAAAATGTTGCGGCGGTGGAAAAGTTGTTTCGTGGATCCCCTGGATGTTTCAGGGTATAAGATTATATATAGGCGAAAGAAGTAGGTCGGTGGAGCTACGAGGGGCCCACGAGGGTGGGGCGCGCGCCTACCCCCCTGGGCGTGCCGCCCTACCTCGTGACCGCCTCGTTGCTTCTTTGACCTCCACTCCAAGTATCTTGGATTGCGTTTGTTCCAAAAAAGATCATCGTGAAGGTTTCGTTCCATTTGGATTCCGTTTGATATTCCTTTTCTGCGAAACACTGAAATAGGCAAAAAATAACAATTTTCACTGGGCCTTTGGTTAATAGGTTAGTCCCAAAAATAATATAAAAGTGCATAATAAAGCCCATTAAACATCCAAAACATATAATATAATAGCATGGAACAATAAAAAATTATAGATACGTTGGAGATGTATCAATGACCCGGCAAATTTTGGAAATCATAACTCGACAAGCTCTACATCTACAAACCGGCTGAGTACCCGGCTGGTGAGAGGGTGCTATTAAAGGTGATGGGGGAGAAGAACGTTCTCCAAGATGCCAGTACCCGGCTGGGCGTCGAGCTAAAAGATGTTCGTGCCCAGCTGTCAGACTCCATGAAGGAGAATCAGCGGCTTCGGTGCGGCATATTTAGTAAGTGCTTGAACGAACCTTTTGAAAGAAAGTTCGGCGGTGCCGTTGATTAACAGAGCAACATCCGTAGGTATGTTAACAGGTCGTCCTGCAGAGGAGATGCCCGGTTCTACGGGTGACCTTCTTCCTGAGCTCTTGCAATTGCTCGATCGAGTTCGGCAGGCGATGCGAGGCGTCGCCCAAGCCCTGTGGCCATTCGTCTCCAAGCCCGAAGGTCTTGGAGAGCTTGCAGAGAAGCTGAGGGGAGCACGGCGGTGCTTCCAGTTGTGGAAGATATCAGCCTGCCGTCTAGGCGCTAGGGAGGCCTGGGCCATGGTGAAGACGCGGTATTCATAGGCCGACCCCAACCATATGGCCGAGGTTGGTCCTGTCGGGCCTGATGGGAAGGAGATCCCTGTGAGCTTAGTATACGGCCAAGTAGAGTTGGCCGCAAAGTATTCCCAGTAGGACTGTAAATTAGACAGCCTATTAGTTGGTATTGAAGAGGAGTACAATCAGTCAAAATGACTCTGTAATTTAATTGACATTTATAATGCCTTCTAGCCGGATTGTAGATCATTTGTCATGGCCGACCTTTTCGCTTCAGCCTCGGGACCTGACGGTCCAGAGTGTGTCCGAATTCCCACGCGGTTATGTAGGAACCGGGGAATGCGTGGAGACCAGGCGTAGGGGTCATTATGGCGTGAACAGACAAGTCCTCGACTAGTTATGTTATATTACATGGTTAGTAAGAAACATCTTCCAGGGAGAATAGTTCCGTTAGGGGTTCCTTTCCCTCGGAGGCATGCCCTAAAGTGCATGTCCATGATGCGAAGAGAAACGCAGGAAAAACATCTGGGGGCACGTATAAAAAATAAAGAAGATCATCTTTAGTTCACCGACCGAATATTCCCTTAAGAACGCTAGCTTTCGGCTTCACCCAGTCTGAGGTACACGTTCGGATGACCCGACAGTAACAATCACAGAGGTGCCCCCTTTACCGCCTAGTCGAACAATCAGGAACGTAGGGGTAAGCACAGGAGCCAGGCAACCCAGCTTGGCCAAAACTTAAGTCATATCAATGCATATAGTGGTGAATAAAAGGTACATGCGGAAGTTTGACACATGTGTTGGGCGTGAAGCCTGTAGAAATAAGCTTATGTCAAAAGAAGCCCCCAGGTTTGCTGAGCGCGGATAGCGCGTCACTTTGTGAGCCTCTAAAGGCTATAAGAGGGAAAGAGAGAGAGAAGGAGAGAAATGTAAGACAGAAGGTACATATAAAAAATGAACAGAGTAAGGAGACGAACACAGGATCCGGCGCTAGGCATAGAATCTTCGGAGGTGGGATGCGTTCCATGGGTTCGGCTCGAGTCAGTTATCCGATGCACTTCGCAGGCGGTACGCACCACCAGTCAGGACTTGGTCGATGATGAAGGGACCTTCCCACTTGGGCTTGAGTTTGTCCTTTTTCTTGTCTGGCAGGCGTAGAACTAATTCGCCAACATTGTAATTTTTGGCCCGTACTTCTCTTCTTTGGTATCTTCGAGCCTGCTGTTGATAAAATGCGGAACGGGCTTTTGCCACGTCGCGCTCCTCCTCTAATGCGTCCAAACTGTCCTACCGATCGAGCTCGGCTTCTCTTTCTTCGTACATGCGCACTCGAGGTGAGTCATGAATTATGTCGCAAGGCAAAACTGCCTCAGCGCCGTACACCATGAAGAATGGTGTATATCCGGTGGTGTGATTCGGTGTGGTCTGCAGCCCCCAGAGTACGGAGTCGAGCTCCTCTACCCAGTGTGTGTTAGATTCCTTGAGGGATCGTACTAATCTGGGTTTAATGCCGCTCATGATAAGACCGTTTGCACGTTCGACCTGGCCGTTGGTCTGTGGGTGATAGACAGAAGCGTAATCGAGCTTGATGCCCAAGTTTTTGCACCAGAGTTTTACCTCGTCGGCCGTAAAGTTCGTGCCATTATCAGTGATGATGCTGTGGGGGACGCCGTAACGGTGTACAACCCCGGATATGAAGTCTATCACAGGCCCGGATTCAGCCGTCTTAACAGGCTTGGCTTCTATCCATTTAGTGAACTTATCCACCATGACGAGTAGGTATTTGTGCTTGTGGGTTCCGCCTTTAAGGGGTCCAACCATATCAAGCCCCCAGACCGCAAAGGGCCAAGTGATGGGAATAGTTTGGAGGGCGGTGGGTGGCATATGGCTTTGGTTTGCAAAGAGCTGGCAACCAGTGCATCGCTGGACTAAGTCCTGAGCGTCTGCCCGGGCTGTCGGCCAATAAAAACCTGTATGGAAGGCCTTGCTTACCAGAGATCGGGCTGCAGTGTGATGACCGCCGAGTCCGGCATGGATTTCAGCCAGGAGATTCCGCCCCTCCTCTTCGGAGATGCACCTTTGAAGGACCCCGGTAGTGCTTTTCTTATAAAGCTCCCCCTCGTGGACTCTGTAGGCTTTGGATCACCGCACTATGCAGCGTGCCTCATTCTGGTCCTCGGGGAGTACCTGCCTAGTAAGGTAGGCGAGGAATGGTTTCGTCCATGGGGCAATGACGGCCATTATTACGTGGGCTGAAGGTGTTACTTCAATGGCAGAGCCACCGATTGTGTCAGAATGTTCGGAGTCGGGCGGTGTGGTTGGGTCCGAGCTGTTATTGTTCGGCTCCCCTTCCCATGCCACGGATGGCTTAAAAAGCCTTTCCAAGAAGATGTTGGGGGGACTACATCATGTTTTGCGCCGATGCATGCCAGGACATCTGCCGCCTGATTATTTTCCCGGGCTATATGGTGAAATTCAAGCCCCTCGAACTGAGCTGACATTTTTAGGACGACGTTGCGGTAAGCTGCCATTTTTGGATCCTTGGCATCGAAGTCTCTGTTTATTTGGGATATTGCGAGGTTCGAGTCCCCGGGCACCTCTAGGCGTTGGATGCCCATGGATACTGCCATTCGGAGACCATGTAGAAGGGCCTCATATTCGGCTGCGTTGTTGGAGTCCGTGTACAGAATCTGTAGTACGTATTGAACTGTGTCTCCTGTGGGGGACGTCAGAACGACGCCAGCCCCCAGTCCGGCCAACATTTTGGAGCCGTCAAAATGCATGATCCAATTTGAATATGTGCCGTACTCTTTAGGGAGTTCGGCCTCCGTCCATTCTGCGACGAAATCGGCCAAAACTTGTGACTTGATGGCTCGTCGTGGCTTATAAGTTATGTCAAACGGGAGGAGCTCGATGGCCCATTTCGCAATCCGGCCCGTTGCGTCATGGTTGTTGATAATGTCGTTAAGTGGTACTTCCGAGGCTACTGTTATTGAACACTCTTGAAAGTAGTGTCGTAGCTTCCGGGATGCCATGAATACCGCGTACGCAATCTTTTGATAATGCGGGTACTGTGATTTGCAGGGAGTGAGGACAGTGGACACATAATAGACAGGCCTTTGAAGGGGGAATTTGTGTCCGTCCGCTTCTCGTTCGACGACGAGCACTGCACTTACAACCTGATGTGTTACTGCGATGTACAATAGCATTGGTTTGCCGGTGTTTGGCGTGGCTAGGACTGGGTTTGTTGCCAGTATGGCTTTTATTTTGTCGAGTCTGGCCGTGGCTGCATCCGTCCATTTGAAGTGTTCGGTGCGCCGAAGGAGGCGGTAAAGGGGAAGGGCCTTTTCTCCCAGGCGGGAGATAAAGCGGCTTAGAGCCGCCACACATCCGGTTAACTTTTGTATTTGTTTGAGGTCCTTTGGGATATCCAATTGCGACAGAGCTCGGATCTTGGATGGATTTGCTTCAATTCCTCTATTGGATACAATGAAGCCCAAGAGCTTTCCGGCTGGAATGCCGAAAACGCATTTTTCCGTATTGAGCTTGATGTCGTATGTTTGGAGATTATCAAATGTGAGCCTCAAGTCGTCTATTAGAGATTCAACATGTCTTGTTTTGATGACCACATCATCTACGTACGCCTCCACTGTTTTATCGATCTGGCTTGCCAGATATGTCTGAATCATGCGCTGATATGTTGCGCCAGCGTTTTTGAGCCCAAAGGGCATCGTGTTGAAGCAGAATGGCTCGTATGGTGTTATAAATGCCGTTGCGGCTTGGTCTGGTTCTGCCATCTTGATTTGATAGTAGCCAGAATATGCGTCGAGGAAACACAACGAATCGTGTCCTGCGGTAACATTGATAATTTGATCGATGCGGGGGAGGGGGAAGGGATCCTTTGGGCAAGCCTTGTTAAGGTGTTTAAAATCAACACATAGGCGCCGGGATTTGTCCTTCTTTGGTACCATCACCAGGTTTGCTAGCCACTCCGGATGTTTTATATCTCTGATGAATTCGGCCTCTAATAGCTTTGCGAACTCCTCTCCCATAGCCTGTCTCTTAGGTTCGGAAAAACGCCGAAGAGCCGGTTTGACAGGTTTGAATCCTGTTTGGTTATTTAAGTTGTGCTCGGCCAGCCTGCGTGGGATTCCTGGCATGTCTGAAGGGTGCCAGGCGAAGATGTCCCAGTTCTCTCGTAGGAACTCTCGCAATGCGGCATTGATATCAGGGTTTAACTGTGCCCCGATGGAAGCTGTTTTATTGGGGTCCGTTGGGTGGACTTGGAATTTGACTATTTCTTCTGCTGGTTTAAAGGAGGTAGATTTGGATCTTTTATCGAGTACCACATCGTCCCTATTCACTGTAGAGTGCAGCGTAGTCAGCTCCTCAGCCACTAGGGCTTCGGATAGTGCCTCGAGGGACAGTGCGTCTGTCTTGTTTTCGGCGTGGAGTGCTACGTCCGGATCACTAGCGAGGGTGATGATCCCGTTAGGCCCGGGCATCTTGAGCTTCATGTACCCGTAATGGGGTATTGCTTGGAAGATTGTGAATACTTCCCGCCCTAGCAAGGCGTGGTATCCGCTGCTAAACGGGGCCACATGGAATGTGACCTCTTCGGACCTGTAATTGTCTGGTGTGGCGAACACCACATCTAGTGTGATTTTTCCCTTACAACGCGCTTCCCGACTGGGGATTATTCCTCTAAAGGTTGTGCTGCTTCGCATGATGCGGTTCCAGTCTATATCCATTTTTGAAGAGTTTCCTCATAGATGAGGTTCAATCCGCTGTCGCTGTCCATGAGTACCTTGGTGAGACGAAACCCGTCCACTATTGGACTGAGGACCAATGCAGCTGGTGCTCGGGCTGTTCGGATTTTAGGTTCATCACTGGCGTTAAAGGTAATGGCCGTGTCACTCCATGGGTTTATTGTTGCTACTTGGTAGACTTCGGCAAGGCTGCGGAGTGTCCTTTTTCGCATATTATTTGATGCGAAGGTCTCGAAGACTGTTAATACCGTATTGGTGTCTCTAGGGTGGCTTTCTGTGGCCTCCAGGATTAGGAGGTTTTCGCCAATTTTGGCCACCTGCCAGAGTATCCAACATGCTCTAAGGCTGTGAGTTGGTGTGGCGTCCTCTGTACTATGAATTTTACAGGGTCCATTAAGCCATCCTTCCAGTACGGTTCCATGCCCTGTAGAGGGTTTTTGCCTTTTGGTGTTTGACCCGGGTGTCTGGCAATGATGCACCCTTTTATTTCGGACTGGGCTTGCATTAAGGGCCGGATTGTCCCAAAATTTTGTTTCGGTTTTCCGAGCGCTTTTCATCGCACATCACTTTCATACTATGGACGCTAAGTAAACGAAGCGTGTAATATCACGGTGACTTATGGCGTTGAGTATTCACTTGTCCGTGCAATTATTGCAGAAGGATGAAATTGCGTCTTCCTCAGCCCTTTATCCTATGCATAGCCAGGAGGAATCTGGCCCAGTAATGATGTACTGTTTTTTGGGCTCTTGCCTGATTTGGGATAGATCGCTAATGTTCAGGTGGGTGGGTGGAATTAAATCCAAAGCCTTACCCCTTCTGAGGCTCAGAGGCCGAGGAATTTCCGAACTCGAAAATTTGGATTTCTGGATGTCATCCAATGAATCCAGTCCGTCGCCTAATTCTAGGTTCAGGTCTTGAGTGATATCCTTCCCTCCGCGGACATCCGGCTTGGAGGGATCGGGAATCCGGACATAGCGAGTCCTTAGGATAGATGAAGGGTCGCCACACTGTCCCTCTACCACGGAAACGTGATGGGTGGCTTGGGGAGAGTTAATCTCTCTCAGATCGGTTTTAGGCCCAATCTGGTCATAATCCGTAGTGACTCCCAGGGCCGCGAAGCGATCCAAGAGCTCGTTTATGGAGGAAAGCTCTATTGGATCTAACTGCTCGGCAAGTTCCGAGTTGACATGAAGATTGTTTTCGATGGCTCGAGAGGTTATCGTCGGCGTAGAAGCCGACCAGGTGGTCATAAGAAAACCACCTAGCCGGAGGGTTTGGCCGACAGCCAAAGCTCCCTTAGCAACGGTGTCGTCTTTAAAGACGGGGCGATGCATCCTTCCTAATGGCGACGACACAGAGGAACTCTCAATGAAAGCACCAATGTCAGTGTCAAAACCGGCGGATCTCGGGTAGGGGGTCCCGAACTATGCGTCTAGGCCGGATGGTAACAGGAGGCAGGGGACACAAAGTTTTACCCAGGTTCGGTCCCTCTCGATGGAGGTAAACCCTACGTCCTGCTTGATTAATATTGATGGTATGGGTATTACAAGAGTTGATCTACCGCGAGATCAGAGAGGCTAAACCCTAGAGGCTAGCCTATGGTATGATTGTTGATGTGTATGTTGTCCTACGGACTAAAACCCTCCAGTTTATATAGACACCGGAGAGGGTTAGGGTTACATAAAGTCGGTTACAATGGTAGGATATCTAATCATCCGTATCGCCAAGCTTGCCTTCCACGCCAAGGAAAGTCCCTTCCGGACACGGGACGGAGTCTTCAATCTTGTATCTTCATAGTCCAGGAGTCCGGCTGAAGGTATAGTTTGGCTATCCGAACACCCCCTAATCCAGGACTCCCTCAAGGGGGTTCTCACGGAGGCGCGTAGGGATAGGGCAGTGGGGCTTGGGGAGGGAGACGAGGAGGCAACGCGAAGTTCGGCGACGGCGGTGGTGGCGCTCGACAACGGCGTAGTGGCGCTTGGCGATGGCGTCGGTGAAGGGAGGGCGTCGGGCTCGTTGCCCCTTCCCGATCCATATCAGGTCGGGGAACAGGTGCGAGAGGGGAGGCGAGGCAACGGCGGAGGGGAGGAGATCCGGCGACAGGGCTTGACGTCAGCGACGGGGAGGGCGGCGGGCAGCGGCGCAGTGATGGGGTCAACCCCGATCCAGATCGGATCGGGGGGAGGAGAGCGTAGTGGAGGAGTGGGGGTTACGGGTTAGGGTTT
>NC_057794.1:178164061-178164366 GCF_018294505.1 Triticum aestivum | reverse complement strand
GGAGGGGGTTCTTCTATTTGTTTTCTGTGTTAGTTTTGTTTTCTGTTTTTATATTTTCTTTTCTTTTGTTATAAGTAGTTTCTTTTATTTTTAGTTTTATATAAAAATTACCACTAGTGCCTAAATTTGTATTATCAACAAACTACTGTGAGATTAATTCTTAACCCATAATAAAATAGTTTTAGCATTTTATAAATTCAATAGGCATTTGTTTAATTGTTTTCACTACTGTTTTAATTGTTTTAGAGCCTTTAAACATTTTATCAAAGTTTGGTTTCTCCACCATAATTACTTACGATTTATTT
>NC_057794.1:178094586-178163642 GCF_018294505.1 Triticum aestivum | reverse complement strand
TTTAGTTTTATATAAAAATTACCACTAGTGCCTAAATTTGTATTATCAACAAACTACTATGAGATTAATTCTTAACCCATAATAAAATAGTTTTAGCATTTTATAAATTCAATAGGCATTTGTTTAATTGTTTTCACTACTGTTTTAATTGTTTTAGAGCCTTTAAACATTTTATCAAAGTTTGGTTTCTCCACCATAATTACTTACGATTTATTTGACACAACACGATCATTTTAGTTTTGAAATTTGAGAATTTTACTGGTTGCCTATATTTTGAATTTTAATTTGAATTAGTTTTTGAACTAGCTCGAGTTTATCAACAGTAACCGAGGTGACGTGGCACCATTAGCAGAGGTTAACTGTAACTTGATTATGCGGCCGTCACAGAAAATCCCCATTGGTCGGGGCTGTTCACGGGTTATCGGATCCAAAACTAGACCCGATAGCTTAACAACGTTCCGTTACTGTGGATGCCACGTGTCAGTCACCCTTGATGAAAGCACTTATGTGACGCGCGATTTATCGTCATGGAAGTGGACACTTCCATGATGATAATTTTGGTAATGTCATGGAACACTTGTACGACAGCATAGGTATGACTATCTTGATTCTGTCATAAAATTGTCATGGATGTACATGCATGACAGAAAACGTGACCTACTGTGACAAACACGTATCATCATGGAAGTGTATTTTTTTAATGTTGATCTCTATCTCTCTCATGTTCTTGATTTGCACGATCTTGATGTATCGCGAGCTTTGCTATTATAGTTGGATTTTATGATGTTTCCCCCCTCTACTCTCTTGTGATGAATTGAGTTTTCCCTTTGAAGTTATCTTATCGGATTGAGTCTTTAAGGATTTGAGAACACTTGATGTATGTCTTGCATGTGCTTATCTGTGGTGACAATGGGATATCACGTGATCCACTTGATGTATGTTTTGGTGACCAACTTGCAAGTTCCGTGACCTCATGAACTTATGCATAGGGGTTGGCACACATTTTTGTCTTGACTCTCCGATAGAAACTTTGGGGCACTATTTGAAGTTCTTTGTGTTGGTTGAATAGATGAATCTGAGATTGTGTGATGCTTATCGTATAATCATACCCACGGATACTTGAGGTGACATTGGAGTATCTAGGTGACATTAGGGTTTTGGTTGATTTGCATCTTAAGGTGTTATTCTAGTACGAACTCTAGGATAGATTGAACGGAAATAATAGCTTCGTTTTATTTTACTACGGGCTCTTGAATAGATCGATCAGAAAGAATAACTTTGCGGTGGATTCGTACCCTACAATAATCTCTTTGTTTGTTCTGCGCTATTAGTGACTTTGGAGTGACTCCTTGTTGCATGTTGAGGGATAGTTATATGATCCAATTATGTTATTATTGTTGAGAGAACTTGCACTAGTAAAAGTATGAACCCTATGCCTTGTTTCCTAGCATTGCAATACCGTTTGTGCTCACTTTTACCACTTGCTACCTTGCTTTTTTTATATTTTCAGATTACAAAAACCTTTATCTACCATCCATATTGCACTTGTATCACCATCTCTTCGCTGAACTAGTGCACCTATACAATTTACCATTGTATTGGGTGTGTTGGGGACACAAGAGACTCTTTGTTATTTGGTTGCAGGGTTGTTTGAGAGAGATCATCTTCAACCTATGCCTCCCATGGATTGATAAACCTTAGGTCATCCACTTGAGGGAAATTTGCTACTGTCCTACAAACCTCTGCACGTGGAGGCCCAACAACGTCTACAAGAAGAAGGTTGTGTAGTAGACATCAAGCTCTTTTCTGGCGCCGTTGCCGGGGAGGTTAGCCCTTGAAGGTATATCTTTAGATCTTGCAATCAGATCTTTTTGTTTCTTGTTTTATCACTAGTTTAGTCTATAAAAGAAAATTACAAAAAATGGAATTGAGGGTACCTCATATGCTTCATCTTTTTAATGTCTTTCATGAAAATAAGGATTCCGATAATCGTGCCAAAGTGTTAGAAGAAGAATGCATTAGAAAGTTTGGCACTAAATATTTGAATGATGAGCATGACTGCGATGTTGTTAGTATGAATTCCTTGAATATCCATGGTACTAATGATGCTTGCACTAGTCATGATGAAAATGTCTCTTATAAGCATGTCAATTTTTGTGGAGTGCATAGAGTTTGCAAGTACACACCAAATAGGGAAGATAGATTTTGCAAGAGGCATAAGTATTTAGAAACTAAATGGTTGCAAGAAAGGATAGATGTTTGTGCTGAAAATTTAAATTTTCTTAGCCATCCTTGTGAACTTTGCAATGAACGCGGTCATTTAAATATCCAATGCAAATTGCTTCATGATCGAATCATGTCCAAAAGTTGTGATGACTTGATTTCCCTTGCGCATCATAATGAACTTAGTTTGCTTCTGGGTTATGAAGAAATGAAACTATAACTAAGGATATTCCAAATTTTGCCCTTGATAAAGTTCTTGATTTTGATCTAGAGGAAATTTGTATGTACTGTGTGGTGAATTGCATTGAAAATCCTTATATTGCCAATTACATAAAGACAAGAAAACAAATAGAAGATGAAGAGAATACTAATGAAAGGGAAGCGACTTCCCAATATCCTCCTATTATTTCTTATGATGAATCAGGTAACGAGGAGGAGCTTTCTATCCAACCAATCTCATTAATAAGGAGCTCCAAAAAGAGGTTTGAACCCACACATGATGCGAAGAAGCAAAAGAAAAGACGTAGAAGCAAAGGTAAAAAGGTATCCCTCCCAAATGATGTTGCTCCTATTACTCATTCCGATGATGATAATTGCTATACTATTAGTGTTGTCCATACTATTAATGATGAGAGTGATTATGCTTTTGATATGAAAAGGCCCAAGCTTGGGGATGCTATGTTTGATGAGCATGACATGTTTGAGAATTTATTTGCTGCAATTAATGTTTGTCCCAAGCTTGGGGATGCTATGTTTCATGAACATGATATATTTAACCTCCCAAGTTTTGATATGCAAATTTATTATGATGATAACATGCCTACTATTTATGATGATTATATTGATGAAAGTGGATTTGGAGAGGTCATGACTTTATTTAGTAATGATTCCACTATCTTGGAAGAGGTTTCAATTGATTATGATGAGAACAAAGTTGCTACTTATGATGATTATTTTGATGACACTTATGCTATAAAAAGTAGTGATGATTATATTTATAAAACTTGTCATGATTACGATTACCCTCTTTTTTAACATTACTCTTTTAATGTGGAAACAATTTATAGTATTCGAGTTTCTTATGATACTCCCACTATTCTGTATGAGAAGAATTTTGCTTATGAGGAGAATAGTAAATTTTCTATGCTTGTAGATCATGAAAAGAATGCTTTATGTGATGATTATATTGTTGAATTCATTCATGATTCCATTGAAAATTATTATGAGGGAGAATTATATGCTTGTAGGGATTGCAATAATATAAAGTTTCCTCTCTATGTGCATAAAGTTTTAAAGTTATGCTTGTTTTGCCTTCCTATGCTAGTTGATTATTGTTCCCATAAGTTGTTTGTTCACAAAATCCCTATGCATAGGAAGTGGGTTAGACTTAAATGTGCTAGTCATATTCTTCATGATGCTCTCTTTATGTTTCAATTCTTATCTTTTATGTGAGCATCATTGAAATAATCATGCCTAGCTAGGGGCGTTAAACGATCGCGCTTGTTGGGAGGCAACCCAGCTTCATTTTTGTTCTTTGCTTTTTGCTCCTGTTTAGTAATAAATAATTCATCTAGCCTCTGTTTAGATGTGGTTTTATGTTTTAATTAGTGTTTGTGCGAAGTAGAACCTTTGGGAAGACTTGGGCGAAGTCTTTGCGATCCTACTGTAAAAAATAGAAAGTTTAGCACTCATGAGTTTTGCTGCCATTTTTTTACTGGAGAGTGCGATTAGGTTGATTATTTTTTCAGATGATTAATAGACAAATTCCTCACGTCCACCAATTTATTTCAGAATTTTTGGAGTTACATAAGTATTCGAATGATACAGATTGCTACAGACTGTTCTGTTTTTGACAGATTCTGTTTTCTATGTGTTGTTTGCTTATTTTGATGAATCTATGAGTAGTATCGGAGGGTATGAACCATAGAGAAGTTTGAATACAGTATATATTACACCAATATGAATTTAGAATGAGTTCACAACAGTACCTAAGTGGTGATTTATTTTCTTATACTAATGGAGCTTACAAGTCTTCTGTTAAGTTTTGTGTTGCGAAGTTTTCAAGATTTGGGTAAAGATTCGATGGACTATGGAATAAGGAGTGGCAAGAGCCTAAGCTTGGGGATTCCCAAGTCACCCCAAGGTAATATTAAAGGACAACCAAGAGCCTAAGGTTGTGTATTCCCTGGATGGCATCCCCTCTTTCGTCTTTGTTCATCGGTAGCTTTACTTGGACCTATATTTTTATTCACCACATGATATGTGTTTTGCTTGGAGCGTCATTTTATTTTATTTTGATTTGCTTGCTATTTGAATAAAATATCAAGATCTGAAAATCTTAAATGTTAGAGAGTCTTCACATAGTTTCATAATTATTCGACTACTCATTGATCTTCACTTATATCTTTTGGAGTAGTTTGCCGTTTGCTCTAGTACTTCACTTATATCCTTTTAGAGCACGACGGTGGTTTTATTTTGAAGAAACAGATGTACTCTTGTGCTTCACTTATATTATTTTGAGAGTCTTTAGAACAACATGGAGTTTGGTTTGGTTATGAAACTAGTCCTAATATGATGGGCATCCAAGATGGGTATAATAAAAACTTTCATATAGAGTGCATTGAATACTATGAGAAGTTTGATACTTGATAATTGTTTTGAGATATAAATATGGTGATATTACAGTTGTGCTAGTTGAGTAATTGTGAAATTGAGAAATACTTGTGTTGAGGTTTGCAAGTCCCGTAGCATGCATGTATGGTAACCGTTGCGTGACAAATTTGAAGCATGAGGTGTTTCTTTGATTGTCTTCCTTATGAGTGGCGGTCGGGGACGAGCGATGGTGTTTTCCTACCAATCTATCCCCCTAGGAGCATGCGCGTAGTGCTTGTTTTTTGATGACTTGTAGATTTTTGCAATAATTATGTGAGTTCTTTATGACTAATGCTGAGTCCATGGATTATACACACTCTCACCCTTCCATCATTGCTAGCCTCTTCGGTACCGTGCATTGCCCTTTCTCACCTCGAGAGTTGGTGCAAACTTCGCCGGTGCATCCAAACCCGTGATATGATATGCTCTGTCACACATAAACCTCCTTATATCTTCCTCAAAACAGCTACCATACCTACCTATTATGGCATTTAACCATTCCGAGATATATTGCCATGCAACTTTCCACCATTCCATTCATCATGACACACATCATCATTGTCATATTGCCTTGCATGATCATGTAGTTGACATCGTATTTGTGGCAAAGCCACCATGCATAATTTATCATACATTTCACTCTTGATTCATTGCCCATCCCGGTACACCACTGGAGGCATTCACATAGAGTCATACTTTGTTCTAGTATCGAGTTGTAATCTTTGGGTTGTAAATAAATAGAAGTGTGATGATCATCATTAATAGAGCATTGTCCCGGAAAAAAAGAAAAAAAGAAAGGCCAAAAAAAGAAAAAAGGGAAAGGCCAAATAACAAAAAGAAAAAGAAATAAAAGGGGGCAATGCTACTATCCCTTTTTCCACACTTGTGCTTCAAAGTAGCACCATGATCTTTATGATAGAGAGTCTCTTGTTTTGTCACTTTCATATACTAGTGGGAACTTTTCATTATAGAACTTGGCTTGTATATTCCAACAATGGGCTTCCTCAAATGCCCTAGGTCTTCGTGAGCAAGCAAGTTGGATGCACACCTACTTAGTTTCTTTTGTTGAGCTTTCATACATTTATAGCTCTAGTGCATCCGTTGCATGGTAATCCCTACTCCTCACATTGACATCAATCGATGATCATCTCCATAGCCCGTTGATTAGCCGCGTCGATGTGAGACTTTCTCTTTTTTTGTCTTCTCCACACAACCCCCATCATTATATTCTATTCCACCCATAGTGCTATGTCCATGGCTTGCGCTCATATATTGAGTGAAAGTTGAAAAAGTTTGAGAATACTTAAGTATGAAACAATTGCTTGGCTTGTCATTGGGGTTGTGCATGATGGGAGCATTTTGTGTGACGAAAATGAAGCATGTCCAAAGTATATGATTTTGTAGGGATGAGCTTTCTTTGGCTATGTTATTTTGAGAAGACATAATTGCTTGGTTAGTATGCTTGAAGTATTATCATTTTTATGTCAATATTAAAATTTTGTCTTGAATCTTTCAGATCTGAACATTCATGCCACAATAAAGAAAATTACCTTGATAATTATGTTAGGTAGCATTCCACATCAAAAATTCCGTTTTTATCATTTACCTAATCAAGGACGAGCAGGAATTAAGCTTGGGGATGCTTGATACGTCTCCAACGTATCTATAATTTTTGATTGTTCCATGCTATTATATTATCCATCTAGGATGTTTTATATGCATTTATATGCTATTTTATATGATTTTTGGGACTAACCTATTAACCTAGAGCCCAGTGCCAGTTTCTGTTTTTTTTCCTTGTTTTTGAGTTTTACAGAAAAGGAATACCAAACAGAGTCCAATTGACGTGCCAATTTTTGATGATTTTTATGGACCAAAAGAAGCCCCCGGGGTAAAATAGTTGGGCCAGAAGAGTCCCGAGCCGTCCATGAGATAGGAGGGCGAGCCTAGGGGGGTAGGGCGCGCCCTCCACCCTCATGGACGACTCGGGCACCCCCCTGACTTGTTCCCTACGCCAAAAATTCCTATAAATACTGAAACCTCCAAAAAATAACGTAGATCGGGAGTTCCGCGCCGCAAGCCTCCGTAGCCATCGAAAACCAATCTAGACCCGTTCCGGCACCCTGCCGGAGTAGGGGAATCCCTCTCCGGTGGCCATCTTCATCATCCCGACGCTCTCCATGACGAGGAGGGAGTAGTTCACCCTCGGGGCTGAGGGTATGTACCAGTAGCCATGTGTTTGATCTCTCTGTCTCGTGTTCTTGATTCGCACGATCTTGATGTATCGCGAGCTTTTCTATTATAGTTGGATCTTATGATGTTTCTCCCCCTCTACTCTCTTGTGATGAATTGAGTTTTCCCTTTGAAGTTATCTTATCGGATTGAGTCTTTAAGGATTTGAGAGACTTGATGTATGTCTTGCATGTGCTTACCTATGGTGACAATGGGATATCACGTGATCCACTTGAAGTATGTTTTGGTGATCAACTTGTGAGTTTCGTGTCTTCGTGAACTTATGCATAGGGGTTGGCACACGTTTTCGTCTTGACTCTCCGGTAGAAACTTTGGGGCACTCTTTGAAGTTCTTTGTGTTGGTTGAATAGATGAATCTGAGATTGTGTGATGCATATCGTATAATCATACCCACGGATACTTGAGGTGACATTGGAGTATCTAGGTGACATTAGGGTTTTGGTTGATTTGTGTCTTAAGGTGTTATTCTAGTACAAACTCTAGGATAGATTGAACGGAAAGAATAGCTCCGAGTTATTTTACTACGGGCTCTTGAATAGATCGATCAGAAAGAATATGTAGCGACCGGACCTCAAACCGTCCAATCTCTGTGCTCAGGTGTCATCCCTGGATCTGTAATGCTGACACCACACAGTACTTGAAGGATTTATAACAGAGTAGCAATCACACACTTATTACATCGAGTGTCTCAAAAGAGAACTTATTCCAATAAATATGGCTTAAGGCCATCTAATAACGATAATAGCGGAAGGCTTGGAAGATAAGTGAGTCCATCAAGTCCAACGGCATCACTGAGTATAGAACCACGACCTAAGGCACCTTAATCGTCGTCCGAAAAGTCTACAACATTAACGTTGCAGCCCGAAACGGGTCAGCACATGGAATATGCTGGCAATGTAACACATAGAGAGTAATAAAAGAATATGGCTATTCTATATGCATATATGGCTGGTGGAAAGCTCTATGGTTACATTTTTTGCGTAAAGCCAAATTTTCCCTACTACAAAGGAATAAATTTTATTTAACTATCATGGTAGTTGTTAAACATTGAGAATGGTTGACAGCATTCTCAATCCCAATTAAGCATTATCATTAAAAACCCAACAAACTTAATTAGAGTAACATGATGAGATTCACATGATAATCCAGGTACTAGATACTCAAGATGTCCATAACCGGGGACACGGCTAATCATGACTAGTTTATACACTCTGCAGAGGTTTGCGCACTTTTCCCCACAAGACCTGATCTCCTCCGTTGGATTTCTCGCACTACAAGGTGTTTGAGAAATGGATGACCGAGACATAGTCTTTCAGAAGCGCTAGCACCTTACGAACGGGTAGACCGTACCAACCTACATCCCCTACATCTGCTAGTGTACCACTGTAAGAGTTCGTAGGACTTAGTCAACTATGCTAGAGCCCATAGTAGCTTGTGGCTGCACACGGAAGTTTCTAGCATGAATAATCTCACGATCCCTTTGAGCCTAGGTGGCGGTCCAAAAGAAACAGGCAATCGCTGGAATACCCAGGTGCCTCAGTCCACCCAGATGTGTGTTTAGGTTGCCACCTTCAATAAACTATTAATTAACAATCTCACACCTGTCATGGATACACTCACCCAATCCACGTCTACTAGCATAGCATGGCGATAAGCAAACGTAGAAGTAACTCCCAAAGGTTTGAAAATGAACAGGTAATAGGTTATACCTCAACTACTTCCCAAACCCACAATTTAATTAGATCCTAAACATGCAATGTGTGAGGATTGATCTAATGCAATAAAACTGGGTAATTGGAAGTATGATCAAAGTGTTACTTGCCTTGCTGATGATCCGGGAAACCTAGCGATTCGAAGTAGCAAGCGGCGCACTCCGGGTACTCTATCGTAAACAAACAAGCATACAATAAGTACTCAACTAATGCACAGGTAAAACTCGAACAAGAGATCTAACCAGAAAGTTCAACTTAAGAACTCCGGTTGACAAAAAGAATCAAAACGAACGAAGCAACGAAAGACAAACGGCAAAATAAACAAGCTTCGTTTACTATTCTGAATCTAGGGCAATTTTTACTGTGGCAAAAACTTGTTTGAGTTGGTTAAACGGAAAGAGGGTTTCGAGACGAAACTCCAGGCCCTTGAATCGCCTGATTCCGATAAACGAGCGAAAAGTTAAACTAGAACGAACATCGGATCAGAGATCGCGATCAGAAAAATCACGGATTTAATCCGACAAAAAGAAAAAACGACGAATAGGTGAACGAATAAACGTTCGTTAATAGAAACTAAACAAAAAACGCGTTCGTGAAAATGAACGGACGAACGGGCGCTCGCTAAGTAAATAAACCAAAAAAGACCGATCTATTTATTTTAAAAAAAATATGAAAACTAGGGTTTTCAAAAAAACCGAATCGGTATTTTTTTTTCAAAAACCGAACGGCGACTACCTCTGCGGTGGCGGCGGCTCTCCGGTGGGGCTCCGGCAGGGTGGCGGGGCGGCAGCTCCGGGCAGGGCGGGCGGCGCGAGGCGGCGTGGGGTGGCGGCGGCGGTGGCTTGGGGCTCCAGGGGGGCTCCGGTGGTGTTTATAAAGGGAGGGGGGCAGCCATGGCTTGGGGAAGGGGGCGATGGGCGGCGGCGGCTCGGGATCGGACTCCCGAGTCCGGCGGCTGCACGAGCCGCGAAGGTGGCGGCGGCTCGGGCCGGCCTTGCTCGGCTGGGCCCTTGGCCCAATCGGGTGCGTTTTTTAACAATTTCACTGCGCCTAAAAAAATCTAGAAAAATAAGTAAAAAAAATCTAAAAATGCCAAAACAAATTTTCCCTGTCTAAATAAAATATTTAGAGCAGGATGAACATTTTTTTTGGCTCTAAATGCAATTTTTGAAAACGTGCAATTTTTCCTAAATTCAAATAAAATAGTAAATAAAGCAAAATAAAATCTTATTTGATTTTTTATTAAATGCTCAATATTTCTTTATTTTTGGGAAAGTCATTTTATTCCCTCTCTCATATTTTGATAATAGAAATAATTGAAGATAAAATAAATAAAATCAAATGATCCTATTTTCAAAATTTGAGAAAAACTCAAATATGAAAATAACGAAATCCCCAACTCTCTACGAGGGTCCTGGAGTTGCGTAGAATTTCTAGGATCTACCAAAAGCAATAAAATATGATATGCAGTGATGATCTAATGTATAACATTCCAAATTGAAAATTTGGGATGTTACAAACCTACCCCCCTTAAGATGAATCTCGCCCTCGAGATTCGGGTTGGCTAGAAAATAGGTGAGGGTGGTCCTTCAGCAATTCTTCCTCTCACTCCCAAGTGGCTTCATCCTCCGTGTGGTAGCTCCACTGAACTTTACAAAACTTGATAACCTTGCTGCGGGTGACTCGACTGGCATACTCTAGAATCTTGACTGGTTTCTCCTCATTGGTCAAATCACTGTCCAACTGAATCGCTTCCAGTGGCACTGTATCTCTCAGTGGTATATCAGCCATCTCCGCGTGGCACTTCTTCAACTGGGAAACATGGAACACGTCGTGAACTCCTGACAATCCTTCAGGCAATTCCAACTTATAAGCTACTTCTCCCATACGCTCCAAAACCTTGTATGGTCCTACAAAACGTGGCGCTAATTTTCCCTTAACTCCAAAGCGCTTAACTCCTCGAAGTGGTGATACTCGAAGATAAACTCGGTCTCCGACTTCGTAAACTGTCTCCTTGCATTTTGAATATGCATAGCTCTTCTGCCTGGACTGGGCTACCTTGAGCCTGTCACGAATCAATTTTACTTTCTGTTCAGACTCCTTAATTAGATCCGGTCCAAACAACTGACGGTCTCCAACTTCATCCTAAGATAATGGGGTCCTGCACCTCCTTCCGTACAAAGCTTCAAAAGGGGCCATCTTCAAACTGGATTGATAACTGTTGTTGTAAGAGGACTCTGCATATGGCAAATTCTCGTCCCAACTAGATCCGTAATCTAGCGCACAAGCTCTTAACATATCCTCGAAAATCTGATTGACTCTCTCGGTCTGTCCATCTGTCTGCGGATGGAAAGCTGTACTAAACTCTAGTCTGGTACCCAAAGTTTCATGCAACTGATTCCAGAACTTTGAGGTGAATTGGGTTCCTCTATCTGACACAATGCTCTTTGGAACTCCATGCATACATACGATTCTGGTCATGTATATCTTTGCCAACTTTGCACTGGTATAGGTAGTCTTCACTGGAATGAAATGAGCTACCTTTGTCAAACGACCGACTACAACCCATATTGAGTCATAGCCTGAACGAGTTCTGGGTAAACCCGTAATAAAATCCATGCCTAACTTATCCCACTTCCATTCGGGTATCGGGCTGTAGCAATCCTGCTGGCTTCTGATGCTCTGCCTTTACTCTCTGACATACATCACAAACTGCTACATACTCCGCAATATCCTTCTTCATTCCGGTCCACCAGAAAGTATCCTTGAAATCCAAATACATCTTGGTATTTCCTGGGTGAATCGAATATGGTGAATCATGTGCCTCTTGCAGAATTAACTTCCTGATCTCCGAATCATTAGGCACATAAACACGGTCTTCAAACCATAGGGCATCGTGCTCATCCTCACGAAATCCCTTAGCTTTTCCTTTGCTCATTTTCTCCTTTATATAGGCAATCTCCTTGTCAGTCCTTTGAGCTTCTCTGATCTTATCCATCAAGGTAGACTGAATCTCCAATGCTGCTACATAGCCTCTCAGAACTATCTCCAAACATAGCTCACGAAGATTTTCAACTAACTCCCTTGGTAAATCTCCCGTCATTAAGGTGTTGACATGGCTTTTATGGCTCAACGCGTCAGCTACTACGTTAGCCTTTCCGAGGTGATAATGCAATCTCATATCATAATCCTTGATGAGCTCCAACCATCTTCTTTTCCTGAGATTCAACTCTTTCTGCGTGAAAATATACTTCAAACTCTTGTGATTCGTGTACACCTCACAATGGTTTCCAATGAGAAAATGTCTCCAGGTTTTCAATGCATGCACTGCGGCTGCTAACTCCAAGTCATGCGTAGCATAATTCAACTCATGAGGCTTAAGATGTCGTGAGGCATAGGAAACAACTCTTCCTTCCTGCATAAGCACTTCTCCAAGTCCTCGACGTGAAGCGTCGCAATACACCTCATAATCCTTGGTCTGATCTGGCAAAATCAACACGGGTGATGTAACCAACCGTTTCTTTAACTCCTGGAAACTAGCCTCACATTCTTCAGTCCATATGAACTTGGTATCCTTTTTCAACAACTCCGTCATAGACTTTGCAATCTTTGAGAAATTCTCAATGAATCTCCGGTAGTATCCTGTGAGTCCAAGAAAACTCCGGATCTCTCCAACGGTTGTTGGTGCTTCCCAATTTGTCACGGTATCAACCTTAGTGGGATCTACTGCTATACCTTCTCCCGATATAACGTGTCCAAGAAATCCAGCTTCCTTCAACCAAAACTCACATTTGCTAAACTTGGCATATAATTGATGTTCTCTGAGCTTTCCAAGTACCGGACGCAAATGCTCCTTATGCTCCTCTTCATTCTTCGAGTAAACCAAGATATCATCAATGAACACTACAACGAACTTATCCAGAAACTCCATAAACACCTTGTTCATCATGTTCATAAAATATGCAGGTGCGTTAGTCGGATCAAATGACATAACGGTATACTTGTACAACCCATACCTGGTGGTAAAAGCCGTCTTAGGTATATCCTGTTCTCGAATTTTCAACTGGTGATATCCTGATCGCAGATCGATCTTGGAAAATACCTTAGCTACTTGCAATCGATCAAACAGATCATTTATCATCGGTAGTGGGTACTTGTTCTTGATGGATACTTCATTCAATCCTCGATAATCGACAACCATCCTTAACGATTCGTCCTTCTTTTCCACTAGAAGTACTGGCGATACCCAAGGTGACGAACTTGGGCGAATATATCCTTTATCCAGTAACTCCTTAATCTACTTCTTAATCTCAATCAAATCCTTTGCGGGCATCCTATATGGTCTCTTTGATATTGGCCCTGTGCCTGGCAAAAGCTCAATCAAAAACTCAATATCTCTATCCGGTGGCATGCCTGGCAATTCCTCTGGAAATACATCCGGGAAATCCTTCACCACTGGTACTTCCTCTTGCACAACTCCTGTTAAACAATTTACTTGAGTCCTCTTTGGCACATGCCGGGATACATACTTGATCCTTCTTCCTTATGGCGTTGTAAGAAAAATTGACTTACTGGCACACTCAATATTCCCTTCATACTTTGATAACCAATCCATGCCTAATATCACATCCAATCCTTGAGATTCCAATACTATTAGGTCTGAGGGAAATACGTAGTTACCAATCCTTAATGGTAACTGATCACACCATAGACTAGCCATATACTCTACTCCAGGCGAGGTTACTAACATGGGTGACCTAAGGGCTTGGGTTGGCAGTTTATACTTATCCACAAATCTCCTTGATATGTATGAATGCGATGCACCAGTATCAAAAAGAATGAGTGCAGTAAACGACTTAACCAAAAACTTACCTATTACTGCATTGGGCTGCTCTTCAACCTCCTCCACGTTAACGTGGTTCACCTGTCCCCTGTTGAAAGGGTTCGGCTTCTTCCTAGAGCTTCCATTGCCATTTCCATTCTGGGATTCAGGACATTCATTAGCATAATGTCCAGTCTTCTGGCACTTAAAGCAAGTGACTTGGCTCAGGTCTTTCTTGGCTGGGGTTGATGGGTTGGTGCGGTTCTGGCTATTGCTTACTCCATTCTCATTACCATTCTTGGGGCCATTGTGATTGTGCGAGCTACCTCCTCCATGGGTATGATGAAAATGTCCTCCCGGTCTAGGGGTAAAACGTGCCTTCTGCTGAGCTCCAGAATTGTACTTCCCTTGTCCATACTTCCTCTTGCGGTTCTCAATTTGCTGCTGCTTCCCTTCAATCATGAGAGCATAATCTACCAACTCCTGGTCATTGTTGAACGTTGCTACCATCAACTGCATGCTCAACTCATCATTCAGTCCTTCCAGAAACTCCTCCTGCTTAGCTGCATCCGTAGCAACGTCATCTGGGGCATAACGTGCTAGCTTACTAAAGTCCTCCACATACTGGCCAACTGTCCATCCTCCTTGGCGCAAGTTGCGAAACTCTCGCTTCTTCATGGCCATAGCTCCTATTGAAACATGGGCAGTACGAAAAGCCTACTGAAACTGGTCCCACGTGACAGTGTCGACAGGGAAAGTGGCTGTGAAATTCTCCCACCATGATGTTGTGGGTCCTTCCAGCTAATGTGCGGCAAACTTCACCTTTTCTACATCTGTGCATCCTGCCGTGGTCAACTCTCTTGCTGTCTTGCGGAGCCAATCATCTGCTACTATCGGCTCGGTGCTACAGGAAAACACCGGCGGATTCAGCCTAAGAAAACGGGCTAAGTGATCAACAAGTGGTGGTGGTGCTGGGTTGTTGTTGTTGTTCCCCTGATTCTGTTTCTGGACTAGCAACTGCATTAATGTGTTCTGCTGCTGGATCAACTGGGTGAGCTCCGGTGGGAACGTAAATCCGGGGTCACGTCTCGGAGGCATCTGAGAGTTTAGAAAAGATGAGATTTAAGAATAGAGGGGGTCTAAAGAGAAAACACTACCCATATGCACATGAGGCAAAAGAAAACAATTCACTTCATTCAATCAAGCAAGGGCATACAATCGATCTAACTATCGCAAAAGTGCTCGGACTACTATATTTACATGGTGGACTACTACTACTGATGGGGTGGTCTACTAGAAATATTCTTCGGTTGCAGACTGCATGATATCTGCTCCAGCTTCATCAACATAGTCATCATCGCTATCATCTGGATCCGAGTCGGTGTCATCGATGATGATGTAGTCTTCTGGGCAAATCTCCTTGGGTTCTTCGTCTTCTTCTACTGGTGTAGGGCCTCCCATGAATATTCCAATCTTCTTGATCAGATCGTCATTCTTCTCCAGTAATACTTCGATTTCCTCTTCATAATCTTCACGTGTAGCCTTGAGTTCTTCCTCCAGTTCCTTGATTCTTGTCCTCGCCTTCTTCAGATCTATCATGTCTGTGCACATCTGGTTCTCCTGACGTCGAATGTGCTAGTTTAACTCCTAGATAAAAGCTGCAATTGATCTATCCTTCTTGGTCCTGATCATCTCCCAGTGCTCATCTCAGTGCCCAGAAATCTGGTAGATAGTATCCTTGAGATCATTGCGGCAAACTTCTCCAATGCGTCCCATGGCGATGTGAGCTGCCATACTCTTTCCTAGATTCCAAGTGGGTGCATCAAAAGAAAACTCTATGGGCTCAATGACTGGCATGAACGTCCTTCCTGGAACTTGAACTTGAATCATCTAGCGCTCTTCTTCAGGTAGAGTGGCGTTGTAGGTTCCGGTGAAGCTTGGTACTCCTATGATCAGGTATCTAGTGACTTCCTTCAACTGACGTCCAAAGGGTGTATGTTCATCCGGTTGCGTGAACTTGTTCCTCGCATCCGCCATCCTAAAAGAGTAGAAAAGATGAGAGGTCAGAAGAAGAAGAGTGAGTAGTGATCTAGGGCTTTAGCTGAGTGGTCGTGTCCTACAGTCAGCGTGTGCTCTGATACAATCTTGTACCGACCAAACCTCAAATGGTCCAATCTCTGTGCTCAAGTGTCATCCCTGGATCAGTAATGCTGACACCACACAGTACTTGAAGGATTTATAACAGAGTAGCAATCACACACTTATTACATCGAGTGTCTCAAAAGAGAACTTATTACAATAAATATGGCTTAAGGCCATCTAATAACGATAACAGCGGAAGGCTTGGAAGATAAGTGAGTCCATCAACTCCAACGACATCACTGAGTATAGAACCATGACCTAAGGCACCTTAATCGTCGTCCGAAAAGTCTATAACATTAACGTTGCAGCCCGAAACGGGTCAGCGCATGGAATATGCTGGCAATGTAACACATAGAGAGTAATAAAAGAATATGGCTATATGCATATATGGCTGGTGGAAAGCTCTATGGTTACATTTTTTGCGTAAAGCCAATTTTTCCCTACTCCAAAGGAATAAACTTTATTTTACTATCATGGTAGTTGTTAAACATTGAGAATGGTTGACAGCATTCTCAATCCCGATTAAGCATCATCACTAAAAACCCAACAAACTTAATTAGAATAACATGATGAGATTCACATGATAATCCAGGTACTAGATACTCAAGATGTCCATAACCGGGGACATGGCTAATCATGATTAGTTTATACACTCTGTAGAGGTTTGCGCACTTTTCCCCACAAGACCCGATCTCCTCCGTTGGATTTATCGCACTACAAGGTGTTTGAGAAACGGATGACCGAGACATAGTCTTTCAGAAGCGCTAGCACCTTACGAACGGGTAGACCATACCAACCTACATCCCCTACATCTGCTAGTCTACCACTATAAGAGTTCGCACGACTTAGTCAACTATGCTAGAGCCCATAGTAGCTTGTGGCTGCACACGGAAGTTTCTAGCATGAATAATCTCACGATCCCTTTGAGCCTGGGTGGCGGTCCAAAAGAAATAGGCAATCGCTGGAATACCCAGGTGCCTCAATCCACCCAGATGTGTGCTTAGGTTGCCGCCTTAAATAAACTATTAATTAACAATCTCACACCTGTCATGGATACACTCACCCAATCCACGTCTACTAGCATAGCATGGCGATAAGAAAATGTAGAAGTAACTCCCAAAGGTTTGAAAATGAACAGGTAATAGGTTCTACCTCAACTACTTCCCAAACCCACAATTTAATTAGATCCTAAACATGCTATGTGTGAGGATTGATCTAATGCAATAAAACTGGGTAATTGGAAGTATGATCAAAGTGTTACTTGCCTTGCTGATGATCCGGGAAACCTAGCGATTCGAAGTAGCAAGCGGCGCACTCCGGGTACTCTATCTCAAACAAACAAGCATACAATAAGTACTCAACTAATGCACATGTAAAACTCGAACAAGAGATCTAACCAGAAATTTCAACTTAAGAACTCCGGTTGACAAAAAGAATCAAAACGAACGAAGCAACGAAAGATAAACGGCAAAAGAAACAAGCTTCGTTTACTATTTTGAATCTAGGGCAATTTTTACTGTGGCAAAAACTTGTTTGAGTTGGTTAAACGGAAAGAGGGTTTCGAGACGAAACTCCAGGCGCTTGAATCGCCTGATTCTGATAAACGAGCGAAAAGTTAAACTAGAACGAACACCAGATCAGAGATCGCGATCAGAAAAACCACGGATTTAATCCGAGAAAAGGAAAAAAACGACGAACAGGTTAACGAACGAACGTTTGTTAACAGAAACTAAACGAAAAACACGTTCGTTAAAATGAACGGACGAACGGGCGCTCGCTAAATAAATAAACCGAAAAAACCGATCTATTTATTATAAAAACGAAAACTAGGGTTTTAAAAAAACCAAATCATTTTTTTTCCAAAAACCGGCCAGCGACTACCTCCGCGGCGGCTCTTAGGTGGGGCTCTGGCAGGGCGGCGGGGCGGGCGGCGCGGCGGCTTGCGGTGGCGCGGGCAGCGGCAGGCGGCGCGGGGCGGCGTGGGGTGGCGGCAGCGGTAGCTTGGGGCTCCAGGGGGGGGGGCTCCGGTGGGGTTTATAAAGGGGGGCATGGCTTGGGGAAGGGGGCGACGGGCGGCGGCGGCTCGGGATCGGACTCCCGAGTCCGGCGGCTGCACGAGCGGCGAAGGCGGTGGCGGCTCGGGCCGGCCTGGCTCGGCTGGGCCCTTGGCCCAGTCGGGCGCGGTTTTTTTTAACAATTTCGCTGCGCCTAAAAAAATCTAGAAAAATAAATAAAAAAATCTAAAAATGCCAAAAAAATTTCTCTGTCTAAATAAAATATTTAGAGCAGGATGAACATTTTTTGGCTCTAAATGCAATTTTTGAAAACGTGCAATTCTTCCTAAATTCAAATGAAATAGCAAATAAAATCTTATTTGATTTTTTTATTAAATCCTCAATATTTCTTTATTTTTGGGAAAGTCATTTTATTCCCTCTCTAATATTTTGATAATAGAAATAATTGAAGATAAAATAAATAAAATCAAATGATCCTATTTTCAAAATTTGAGAAAAACTCAAATATGAAAATAACGAAATCCCCAACTCTCTCCGTGGGTCCGTGTGTTGCGTAGAATTTCTAGGATCCACCAAAAGCAATAAAATATGATATGCAATGATGATCTAATGTATAACATTTCAAATTGAAATTTTGGGATGTTATAGAATAACTTTGAGGTGGATTCATACCCTATAATAATCTCTTCGTTTGTTCTCCGCTATTAGTGACTTTGGAGTGACTCTTTGTTGCATGTTGAGGGATAGTTATATGATACAATTATGTTATTATTGTTGAGAGAACTTGCACTAGTGAAAGTATGAACCATAGGCCTTGTTTCCTAGCATTGCAATACCATTTGTGCTCACTTTTATCACTTGCTACCTTGCTGTTTTTATATTTTCAGATTACAAAAACCTTTACCTACCATCCATATTGCACTTGTATCACCATCTCTTCGCTGAACTAGTGCACCTATACAATTTACCGTTGTATTGGGTGTGTTGGGGACACAAGAGACTCTTTGTTATTTGGTTGCAGGGTTGTTTGAGAGAGACCATCTTCAACCTACGCCTCCCACGGATTGATAAACCTTAGGTCATCCACTTGAGGGAAATTTGCTACTGTCCTACAAACCTCTGCACTTGGAGGCCCAAAAACGTCTACTAGAAGAAGGTTGTGTAGTAGACATCAATGCCCAGTCTTGAAACGCAATTTTTTGAATTTACTTTATGTTGTAAAATAATAAATTCCTTGGAAAGTGTTGCTATGGAGGGCACCCGTGGACACGGTTAGCCATGGAAAGTGAAAGTATGGTGGAAAAAGGAATAAAATTTATTTTCTTTTTGTGAACCGCCCATGCTATATCTATGCATGGAAAGTATTGGGAACTCCAAGTCATTTTCCTTGGTGGGATGGACACACATCCCAGAATGTTTTTATCTCTAAGTTTTTCTCGCTTTGAGCTTTAGCACCTCTACAAATCCCTACTTCCCTCTGCGAAGGGCCTTTATTTTACTTTATGCAATTTTTATTTTGAGTCTCCATATTCTCTTATAAAAGCACCAACTAGGAGGCAATATGATCGTACTTAAGTATTGGGTGTAGCTAATATTCGAATGTGTTTCATGAATGGATCAATGTTTGAGGATGATGGGCTAGGGATAACTTATTTTAGCATTGATATTTTGAAAGACATGGTTGCTTGTTGATATGCTTGAGTATCTAAATTATTGTGTCAAAACTAGAATATTGCTTTGAACAACTAAAAGTCCAATTGTCCATGCTATAAAGAAAAGAATATGATATGACATGATAGGCAGCATTCCACATCAAAAATTCTGTTTTTATCACTTACCTACTCGAGGACGAGTAGGTGCTGAAGCAGTAGTCCTGGAGTCTCTGGTAACTGGCACAACTGTAGACCTTTGTGCCCTTGGCACTCTCTGGAAAGTATCTGTGGTGCATATGTCATCCCTTTCCTCAGCTTCTTCTTGGAGCTTCTCCACTATGGTATGTATCTCTGTGACCTTCACATCTAGGTCATGAAGTTTCGTCTCTATGATCCTCTCAAGACTTTCTTGATTTTGAGTCAGGGTGGCCAAGCCCTTCTCAATTATCACTGTAGCTTCAAGCAGATAACTGAGTTGATCTTGCTTGGTCTTGAGCATCACTGTGGAGGCATCCGATGCACTTTCTGCCTTCACTGCTTTTGCAACTTTTGCTTTCTCTCTCTTCTCCCGGGCTTCTACATAAGTAGGATGGGATGCATCCATGACAACCTCATTGTCCTCAAAACCTGGCCTTAGGGGAAGATGCTCTTTATCAAGAAGATATGTCTTGGTTCCCATCTTGTAATTGATCAACATTTGTATGTGAGGGGCATATCCACACGATTTCTTTTGATCAATAGTTGTTCTCTTCACGGTTTCAACAATCAAACTCATCACCTTGAACTTCTGGGGTACATCAAACATGTGGAGCAAGTTGATGGAGTAACCATGGATCATTCTATGATCTCCTGACTTGGGCAAAAGAGTGTGCCTCAAGATAGTGTTGATAGTGGTCAAGCCAGACAACATATAGTATATTGATGCAAGCTTATGTGTCTCCAGGGTCTCATTAGGAATGGTCTTGTACATGTTGGCCATGGAGTTGTGATCCTTCCTGGGCTTGGCGTATACATTAGTGTCATTTTCCTCTTCCTTTGGGGCATTGATCAACTTGGCCCATTCAGAGGTTGTTGATTTATACTTTGTACCTTTAGTCATCCAAACAATCCTTCCATCCGGGTAGAAGTGAGCAGTGGAGTAGAATTGCATGATCATCTCATCGTTCCACTTAGTCAACTTCTGACCAACACATTTGTCAACTTCATTCATTCTGAAGCTCTCATGCACACCTGGGAAGTAGTCCTCATTGTCGTTAATGTATGTCCAGTCAACCAACTTCATATCACAGACAATGGGCTTCTTGTCTAACAAGATATTTTCATAGAAATCCTAATGTTCCTTGGTGTGAAAACGGTAATCCACAGTAGTTCTCCTCCTGGTGGCATAGGGATCAGTCTGTCTTCAGAGTCTCAGACATGCATCCTTCCTTTCTTTCATGTTCTCTACCACAGAATGATCATCACTATGATCTGGAATCTCGGGCTTCAGTTTTCTGAGCACTAGTGGCTCATCATCTTCTTGAGCCTCAGGCACTAGGGCCTTATTCTTCTCAACAACAGATATGTTCCTGATCTCTTGGGTGAAGATGGTTTTGGGGCTTGAGCTTGAGTTGAAGGCTTGGGGGAAGACTTGGGCTTAGATGGAGCATCCCCACTCCTTATGGCATCCCCCATAAGCTTTTGAGTTTTTGTAGGAGGTGCAACAACCTCTTCCTCCTCATCATCTTCATCAGACTCTCTCATCATAGAAGGTTTGCCAATGACTTTGGCAATAGTCCTTTTGACCCTCTCCTTCCTCTTCTTTCCTCTAGCAGCCTCTTCTTCTCTTGGTTCAAGGGTGAATTCCATGGTTTCCTGAGTTGAGGCTCTGGCTTTTGACATTGGAGCTCTCTTAGGTGGAGCTTTTTTTGACTGACCAGGCTTTGTGGCAGCAGCAACATACTCTTTCTTGAGAACCTTCTTCTTGGAGGTCACTTCCTCCTCAATGACAAAGTCCTCATCCTCAGATTCAGAAGTTCTCTTTTTCCTTGTCCTTGTTGCTGCCTTAGGCAAGTTGCTGGGAGTGCTTTTGCTTCCATCATCATAGCTGCTTGAGTGACTAGTGCCTTCACTGAGGTTAACTTGCTCTTCAGACTTGTTCTGGCTATCACTGCCCTCTGACATAGCTGAAACTGACCCTGTGAATAGTTGGGTATAGATAGAGTGGATGAGCATCACAAAGCACATCATATTTTGCAAAAATACTGAGACAAAAACTTAATTTTAGTTTTCTGCAGAAAGCATTTTGGAGCTACCAATTTGACAAACTCGGTGACACCGAAGCAGTAACAAAGTCTAAACACATAGTTTCAGTCAGATCAAAATGCAGTTCGGTGACTCCGAGATGCTAGGGTTTCACAAAGAAAGTGATTTCGGTCGCACCGATCAGTATACTTCGGTCAGACCTAGTTGTACTTGTGCAAAGGCCAGAGGCCAATTGGTGTGACCAAGATCCTTAGATCGGTCGGTCCGAGATGAGTTCGGCGGAAACCTAACCCTAAGTTTTTGCATCAAATCTATTCTACGAATGTTTTGGTGGATATATTGATCTCATACGTGGGAAGAACAATGGCAATGAAATTTGTGCAAGAATCGGAGTTAAGGGAGGCACAAAGGGGTGAAATCCATACCCTAACTTGGCGACGGACTTGCTACGGCAGCAACGGCAGTGAGAATCTTGTTGACGGCGACGGAGACCAGCGGTAGGGGGTCACTAGCGACGACAGCAATGATCCGGAGACCAAGGTGGTGGCAGAGCTGGGAGGCACGGTCGAGTTTTTGAAGGAATTTCCAAAATTTCAACCCGCGGTATATATACCTAGTCACTGTCGGTGTGACCAAGTGGAACGACTCGGTGGCATCGAGATGCAAAACTGCTAGCAGTTGCTGCAACTCGGTGTGACTGAATTGTTAAAATCGGTTGCACCGAGATGAAAACCTAGATCAACTTAATGTATTCGGTGAGACCGAGTTGGAGTGAGTTGGTATGACCGAGATGCATTAAGAGGTTTCGGAAGTTAATCCATTGACATGTTGGTGGCTCCGAGTGCTCCTCACCCGGAGGGTCTGAATTCGACATGTTCAAACTTTGTGATGTAGCATGAATAGAGTTTGAGACGAGAAAAGCATAGATAGCTAGAGGGAGTACTTAGGCATTCTTGTTCATCCATTTGGCAAAAAGAAAAACCAAACAATCAAAGCAACAAATGGATGTCCTTGAATGGAGAAAATTATGCAAACAACATGCTCACACAATAAGATGGTAAATAAAAAATGTGCCAAAACATGCAGAAACACTCTAGCATCTATCAAGCAATTTGCGATGACTAGGTCATCTATATATGAGTATATTGACTGAGGAGTCAAATGAGAACATTTGATCGTAGGTCATACTCATCGTTTAAGCACAAATGGGGTTACCACTTTTACATAAAGCATTGTTGTGTTCACACCATTAGAGTAGCTTTAGCTCAATTTTTAGAGCAAAGCCCCTAGATGTGATATCCCCCCTTAGAGGGATGAACTAACCTTGGGTTTTGTCGATGATGACTTCATGTAGGTGTTGAAGATGTGGATGCTCAATGTTGATGTAGTTCATTTGGAGCAATCCATTGGAGTGAGTTGCACTTTCAATACCTACATGGGTTAGTCCCACAAGGAACACACAAGGATATCCATATACCTAGAGTGAAACACACATATGATGATGTCCATGAAAGCATTAGGTTACCTTGTCCCTTGTCTTACCAACAACAGGGTTTGTGGCTCCTTGAACTAGTGCAAGATATGAAAGTTGATTGCACTTGTCCTTGCCAAAATGAATATAAGTGAAGTATGTTGGCGGAGTCACCCTCAAGAACTCTCTAGTTCTTCTTCTTTGGGATCCGCAACAACTTGATGGGAATCCTTGAAGTTGTAGTCGTACGTGATGAAGTAGAACTTGATGTAGTCTTGGGAACCCACTTGACCATGGCCTTAGGAGCTTCTTCAAATGAATCAATCTCTTTTTGAAGCTTATCCTTGCCTTTTAGCTTGTGGTCTTGTGGTGGAAGATCATCTTGAGCTTGTGTTCCCTTGAAGGAAGTGGGGTCATACTTCTCTTATCGAGGAACAAACTTCATCTTGGGATATTGATCTTCTTCCTACTCAACTCCATTGGCATTGAACTTCCGTTCAAAGCCAACACCTAGATTCTTCCGGTGCCTTCCTTGCTTGAGTACAATTTCCTCAATTCACTTATTTCTGGGAAGGCTCTTGTAAACACATTTCTCTATAATTCCCTTCAATAAGCTATTTTCTTGCTCAAGTGTAACTTGGCTAAGAGGATCATTATTGGTATCAAGAGAACTACTAGAAGCAACAACATTGGATTTAACATGATTATTGTTACTACTAGAAGAAGAATCTTTCTTGCTCTTTGTAGGGGATATACCCCGCGGTGCAACCCGACCGAATGTATGACCCAGCCAGACTTGGCGACTCATTGGTGACCCACCCTGAGCAGGCGACTCACTAGTCACCCACCCAGAGTTGGCGACTCATTGGTGACCTGACAAGCGGGTCAGTGGAGCGACGAGACCCGATGGCCTAGAAGGTCGGCTCATATTATGGTGGGCCGGCTTAAGAGGAAAGGCATGAGGAATATTTCCCTTACAAGGAAGCAAGACCCGGACTTGTATCCGGCTTGTAATACAAGATAGACTAGTCCTAATCCTACTAGGATTCTACATGTAACCCACCCCTCCAACTTATATAAGGAGGGGAGGGCACCCCAAGATGGACAAGTTTCATAAGTTTTAGACACACAAGTCAATAGCTCTCGAGATAGAGGTAGCAAAGAGCACCCTTGTAATCATGAGCATCATCATCAATATCAATGAAGCAGGATGTAGGCTTTTACCTCCACCGTGAGGGGCATAACTTGGGTAAAAACTCGCGTCTCTCATCCCGTTCAACCCCTCTCAAGATACCAGTTAGATGTGTTGGCCTCACGACCAAGTCCTCACACTAAGGACATCTGCCGTGACAAATCCACGACAGTTGGCGCCCACTATGGGGCCCACGCATGATGGTGTTGAGTTCTTGGAGGGATTTCTTCAGTGATCGAGAAGCTCATGGTGCGCTGGATGAAAAAGAGCCGGCGTAGAAGATAACATCGTCGGCAAACAGTCAAAGCGACATATACAAGAATTGAGATGAAGGGAAATTAAGGTTACGTTTATGCACTGCCGCCATGATCTGTAGTATACCGAGACCAAAATAAAATAGATATTTGCTGCTGTGCCAAATCCATCAAAGTCGTCGGGTCACCAATGGCATAAACCCGCACGCGTAATCATCAGTACACACTGTTGCTGCTACTTCCATGAGTAGGGAGGGAAGATCGAAGGAAAAACACTACTTCAAGTAATAGTACATGTGATCAGATCTCAAGGTGATCTAATCTGACTAGTACTAATCCTAGTACGATTCTCATTTTTTATCCCATCTATGGACGGAAGCCGGCGGCCGGTTGAAATTTGCTTGATCCGATCTGCTTAAAAAGAAAGAAAAAGGGGAAAACGACCCATGACTTGGAACCGGATTGGAACACGCGCTCGGTTTCTGCTGTCGAGTTGCCCTCGCCTCCGCCTCGTGGACGGATGGCCTCAAGTCACTGCAGCCATGTTTTTGCCTCAGATTTCTGCTTTTGAGCCGCCACTGCCTCCGCTTCAGGTTGCCCTTGGGCAACGTTGCCATCGGGCTGCTGATGCCGGCTGTTCTCAAGTCATCATCGTCACCTCCGCCAATTTGCCGGGCCAGCCATGTCAAGCCGCCTCCGCCGGATGCCGCACCGATGGCCTTGTCTTGTTTCCAAGCTGCCCTCACCGGCATGCCTAAGACGCCGTCGTCCGAGCCACAGTTCCATCGCCTCTGCTCCCACAGCCTCGCCACCACGGGATCGTTGGTGCATTGTGCCGCCCGCCTTCGAGCCGCCACTACGACCAGGGGTCCGCCCTCACTAGAGCAGCCTTGATCTGCCCGCCTTGAATCGCTAGCCCGAACCGCCGCTATGGCATCTCCTTGCCGGCGTCGGTAAACCCACCACTCTCCTGGGCCACCTCAAAAGGCCTTGCCTCTGCCACAAGCCGCCACCGCTACCGCGACGCCTGCCTCAGCGGTTGCTTCGAAGCCGCTGCCGCGTCGTTCCTAGGCTGCTGAGTCGCCTAGGCTCACCTTTGCTCTACACGCGTGCATGCGCACAGTAGTCCGGCTCGCCATCCGCCTGCTGGCTCGTTTACAGTATAGTGGATGTTCGCAATGGCATCGTGTACATGCTCGTTCAGAAGATGTTTTGTCTTTCCAAAAGGTGACTGCTGAGAATACCATATACGCATATAATATCTGGAGGAATACTTCAAACCTGAGTGATGCTGCTATTTTGGAAAGAATTGTGGTGTGGTGTCGTCAAAAAGAATTGAGGCTGTATGGCATTCTGCAAGAGCGAATTGTTTGTCTCGAATAATGGCCAGCACTTCAAGTGAGAATAAACCTAGTGTATTTGGGGGAGAATAGTGTGCTCAGAAATTCATTGACAATGTCAATACAGTCATACAAAAGCGATAGTACATGGTTGTTGAAGAGCTCCTGATCAAATTTGGTTTTGATAGCAAATGACCGGATTAATCTCAGTCATGCCGCCGCTCCGAGTGCTGCCTCCACAGGCTTTCAAGCCACCTGTCGCCGGCTCCCGCTGGGCTCCCGCGCAACCAGCCGCCTTGAACCGCCCCGAGGTGTCGCGTTGTGGCTGCTATGGCCTTGACCCGTCAAGTTCTACTTCTACCCAAGATGGCGAACTAGATACGGAACCAAAGGATAATGCTATCAACAATATCGTCAAGTATAGTGACTGGATACCCCCAGTGTGAGGCATATGGATGTCAGATGCTTGGATCGCAAACCGAAGAAAAGTTAATATTGGTAACTACAGCGGATGACCTCTCGAAAAAGACACTTGCGAAGTTTCTGCTTTCCAAGGCTACAGTGTTGGAGGAATTCTCAGCCATACCAGAGTAACTTGGAGGGTCCTTTCTGAGCTGCCCAGTTCCGGTTCTACTACGGTCGCGTTTTCAAAACCATTGCCTTCACGAGCCGCCACTATCGCTACTGCGATCCCACGCTGCCTTGCGCGGCTGTGTTTTGAGCCGTTGTGGTTTTGCTGCGAGCCGCCTTTATTGCTACGACCCAGTATCTCCGTTGCAGCCTCAAGAGGGTGGTTTAAACGCCGTTAAAATTATCAGATATTATCCATGGATGCTATATATATGGATCATCTGTCGTCCGGACAAATCAGGATAATTGTTCATTGCAAGAGCGATGGTCGGGTCATGGATATATAGCTCGCGCCACCATTATCATGCACTAGCATCTGACCGAGCCATGATGCTCGACGAATATATGTCCAAGCTGCCGCATCTGTGGCCCAGTTTACATCAACACGACACGATTAACTCGCCCGTTCATGCGGTTTACCGCACTTGCAATTGACTCGCCCGTCTGCACCGGCTTACAACACCACGGCCAACTCATCTGTCTGCTCCCGCGGCTGATTCACCCGTGATTGATTTTAGCTTCACTCTAGTGATCATCAATTCCGTGGCTGATAATTTCCGGCTTAACATATCAGGACAAGTTGTCTACTGCAAAAGGGACCGTTATGTCACTGAGTTTTTGAATGACTCATACCGGGAGTATATAACAAATATTGCGAGGATCATCAACTCGCTTCAAGATTCCGGTTTACATAAATTTCAGCGTTTCGCTGTCCATCTATATGCCAGTTTACATCACCGCCAAGTATGGAGAATCTCAAGCCAACTCCTCGAGTCGTCTTAAGACTTGGGGGCTACAATGACATGACTCAACAAATTTAAGAACCCCGGGTCATTGGAGGGAAGATGACCCGGTCCCGGAGGCTACTGCCACATTGATGAAAATTTAAAGGCCATCAGAAATTTTTTGGCTTAAAAAGAAGAATTCTGGTTTAACATCCGACTCGAGAGAAATCCATCTCACAAAGCTTTGAAGCTCTCAATATCCGGTTTAAAATCCCGGCTCAAGAAGAATTTATCTCTCGCAAAGTTCGAGTTCTTAGAAAATTAAGGGTTGCCAAAGAGAACTTGCTGCCATGATGCGCGGTTCAAACATGGGTATCCTACATTGTTGGCTTATCACATTATAGATAACTTGGGGGATTCCTGCTCATTGAGCATAGCTGTGACTACCCTCTTGATCCGGCTTGCACGCCTTGTTACAAATTTCATGGGGGCTTCCCGCTCATTGAGCATAGCTATGACTACCCTTTTTGATCTGGCTTATACGCCTTGTTGCAAATTACTTGGGATTTCCTGCCCAAATTAAAAGGTTACCAAAGAGAACTTGCTGCAGTGTGTAGTTCAAACATAGGTATCCTACCTTGATGACTTGTTATAGGTTACTTGAGGGCTTCCTGTTCAAAGAACAAACTTTATTTACCCTCGTGATAGGCTTGGATGCCAGGTGTATTCACCAAAATTCTGGGTTATCCTGCCTTGTATGTCTGCCACTCCGCCCAGGTAATCCTGGAATGACCCGCCGTACTCTTGACAGTCAATCTTATAAAGACTCTGAACTTGTAAAAGTTAAAAAGGTGGTTGGTCATGTGAGGCCCATCTTACAGGTTTAAATGAAGGATTAACTCAGTGGCTATGCGACTCTGAAAGCCTTGTTTTTCTGATTTGTTATTGTCTGTGAACATTGTTTGGATTTACGTCCCTGTTCCATATTAACATATGGTTTAAAACAATTCAGGCCATGTAGCCTTGACCTTTATGACTCATATTTGAGCATATTTGGGGTTTGATAACCCGCCCTGGCTTTGGACGTTAAAGTCGCTAGTATACTTTGGATTGCGCCATTGGAATCATGCACTTATAAATCTTGGGGTTGTCACCCTCACTGGATATGGCGATATCGCCAGTGTACTTTGATTGCGGCATTGAAATATGCACTATAAGTCCTTGGGCTGTCGCCTTCATTGGATATGGCGATGTAAGCCGGTAATATGAGCCAATTTTACAGGTATGTGTTTAATGGTTATATAAATATGTGAGGTTTGATAACCCGCCCTGGCTTTTGACGTTAAGTCGCCAGTATATTTTAGCTTGAACAACCACAATATTGGTCTTTTCCATAATTGCATAAGACTACATTAGCTTTTGACGTTAAGTCGCCAGGGCATATGTTGTTTAAACTTTGTGCAGGATATGCAGAGCTATGGCTTAAATAAATGATAAAGTTCAAGCCCATCATCAAAGATTAAAATTGGTGTTTCAAAAGGGTTACAAAAATCATGAATTACAATGAATGCGCATTAAGTCACCATCGGCCAAGAGCCATTGAGTATTTAACTCTGGATTTACTTGTCAAGAAACAAGATCTTGTGATTGTTTTGATGCTAGATTATATTATTCCAATCTTTAATAGCCAAACATGGCTGGATTTTTTATTATGGTTGTCATAACCAGTATTGAATGATTGAGGTTTTTCAACCGGGTTATATTATTCAAATCTTTAATAGCCAACATGGCTGGATTTTATTATGGTTATCAATAACCAGTATTATGATGGAGGTTTTGAAAGCCACTTCAGAGCAATGGCAATTATTTCTTTATCCAAGAATACCGGCTCACAGTAGAGAGCATGGTTCAATAGTGAATATGCAAGGCTTTCAGCAACATCATCTAGACAATGGATATGGTTTTATTTAGTCCCGAGTCGCTGCAGGCATACGACCTGGCACTTGGGGGCTACATTATTTAAATCAAGATTTTATCAAGTATGCAAATGCCATGTCGCCGCAAGCATGCACCATGGCACTTGGGGGCTAATGCAAAGTCATTTTAACCCACCTCATTGAAGACCCGACCCATCACATAGTGATGAGCCGGCCCTTGGGGGCTACTAATTGCTCCTGACAAAGGTAACCCAAAACTTGGGAGCTACATCATATGCTGTTATTTTTTGAAGTACATGCAAAGTCCCTGCTCAGTATTATCTTACTAAGTCAGCCCTTGGGGGCTACACGTTGCTGCTCAAGTCTACATGATCATATCTACAAAGTCCCTGCTCATTATTGCATAATGACCCGGCACTTGGGGGCTACACATGTGAAGTGCAAAATATTCAGTTTATGACTAGTGGCTTAGATGAACAACCTGGATTTCTCCAAAGTTGCAGCCTCAATTAAAGCAAGTCTTAAGTTGCCATTTTTCTCTACTCAAGACTTGGGGGCTACAGGTAATATGGATATAAGGGAGTTATGTTGGGGAACACAATAATTTCAAAAAAATTCTTACGCACATGCAATATCAAGGTGATGCATAGAAACGAGAGGGGAGAGTGTTGTCTACGTACCCTCATAGACCATAAGCGGAAGCGTTATGACAACGTGGTTGATGTAGTCATACGTCTTCATGATCGACCGATCCTAGTACCGAAAGTACGACACCTGCGCGATCTGCACACGTTCGGCACGATGACGTTTCACGAACTCACGATCTAGTAGAGTGTCGAGGGAGAGCTTCGTCAGCATGATGGCGTGATGATGATGCTACTGGAATAGGGCTTCGCCTAAGCACCCCTACGATATGACCAAGGTGGATTATGGTGGAGGGGGGCACCGCACGCGGCTGGAAACAATCAACTTGTGTCTTCTAGGGTGCCCCCTACCCCCATATATAAAGGAGCAAGGGGGAGGCCGGCTGGCCCTAGGGCGCGCCAAGGAGGGGAGGAGTCCTCCTCCTAGTAGGAGTAGGACTCCCCTTTCCTATTCCAACTAGGAGGGGAAGGGGAAGGAAGGAAGGGAGAGGAAGAGGAGAAGGAAAGGGGGGGGGCGCCCCCTCCCTAGTCCAATTCGTACTCCCTGTAGGGAGGGGGTGCGGCTGCCCCTTGTAGGCTGCCTCCCCTATTCCCTATGGCCCATGAAGGCCCAACTTTCCTGGGGGGGGGGGTCCGGTAACCCTCCATCACTCCGGTTTTCTCCAAAATCACCCGGAACACTTCCGATGTCCGAATATAGCTGTCCAATATATCAATCTTTATGTCTTGACCATTTGGAGACTCCTCTTCATGTCCATGATCATATTCGGGACTCCAAACTACCTTCGGTACACCAAAACACATAAACTCATAATACCGATCGTCACTGAACGTTAAGCGTGCGGACCCTGCGTGTTCGAGAACTATGTAGACATGACTGAGACACATCTACGGTCAATAACCAATAGCGGAACATGGATGTTCATATTGGCTCCCACATATTCTACGAAGATCTTTATCTGTCAAACCGCATAAGAACATACGTTGTTCCCTTTGTGTCGGCGTTCTGGGAACGGGGGTCCCCAGACTTGCCTGCTTGCGGCCTGCGGCGTGGCTCAAAGGGGGGGGCCCAGCACGGCCCGTCTTCACCAACACAAACCCAAGACCCTCGCGAGGGGCCAAGCCTCACGGGGCGGACGACGCGGACCTTCCTCAGGCACGGCCTCATCAGGCTAGCTCACGAGGAGGCAGAGAGATCAAGGCGGGGTACCTCACGAGGTGCCCGTGACACAAGCCATGACGACTCAGGGCACCAGGCGGGTGCCAGCCCGCGCAGCGTCCTCCTTCCCTCTTTGGTGCAAAGGGGGCAAGCGCAGCCGCGGAGTAACGAGGCATCAGGCAAAGGTTGCCATTTCGGTGCAACGAGACCAAGACCAGGAGGACTACGAGATGGAGGTCACCATGGAGCCCAAGACGGTGTCATCACCAGAGCTTTGCACAGGCGAAGACTGCTTTTGTTAGGATAGCTGATACTTGTTGTCCCCCTTCAAATTAGCCCGCCATTGTTGGCTCCCTTCCCGCTCAATATTTGGGGAGAGGACCAGGGCCTCTATAACTAGGACTAGCCACCCCCAGGGTAGGGAGGATCGAGAATCAGCCAACCCAGAAACAAGCTGGGGTCGAAATCAGGGTCGGTCAGTTGGAGGAAAGCAGAGAGAGAGAGAGAGAGAAAGGTGACTGAACTCCACCGAGCAGTTCATCGCCCCAGCCAAGAACAGACCCTCGTGAGGCTGTTCTCCCTTGTATTGTTCATCGTCATCAGCCCAAGAGGCAATCCACCACACCACACATTGGAGTAGGGTATTACACCACAACGGTGGCCCGAACCAGTATAAACCCTGTGTCTCTTGTGTTGTTCTTTCCTGAGTTCAGATCCTAGCATGGCGGAGGGGTGCAGGTAGGTAGGGGGCGAAATCTCCGCGCGCACCCCAGTGTTCGAACCTCAAGGGTCTGCCGGAACCCGAAATCCAACATTTGGCGCGCCAGGTAGGGGTGCGTCGGAATTCGTCTTCCACCGCCCCGTTCTCCTCCGACCATCACGCCCATGTCTGACGCTCGTTGGGCCCGCGCCGAGCGCCGGGCCGCACTCGCTTCCCGCGTCACCTAGACGGCCCCTGTCGGCGGGCATCCACGCCGTTCCCCGTCACCTGCCGTCAACGCCGCCACCGGCCCGGCGGGGGATGGGCAGCAAGCATCGTCCCAGCATCCGTCCGTGCGGCAAGACGGCTGCACCGCAACTCCCTCGCTCACCCCAGCTGGTTCTTCGTCCGGCGCGCTCCGCGAGCCCATGGAGGCTCGAGCTGCACTCATCGCGGCAAACGAGCTCCTGCGCTACCGTCCCGTCGACGACGTCTACGAAGAATGGCTCGACTGCGTCGCCGAGCTCGTCCGTGCCGCAGGGGGCTCTCCTACGCCATCCGTTCCACTGCACCGCACCCGCCCCGCATGGGCGACGGGGCTCCGGCGGCGCCCCCGCTGCCTCCTCCTCAAGAAGATGCCATGGCCCCAAGACGCGTGGCCCCTGGGCGGAACCCGCTCCATCAGGCGCCAGCGCGGCAAGAGCAGAGCTGCCAGGAAGTCCCTCGCCCGCAAGAAGCTACCCGGGCGCTCCCTGCTCCAGCACGTCGCGACCATGCTCCTGCTCCCGCGCGTCAAGACCCCGCGCTGCTCCCAGCTGCAGCGCGTGGGGACATGCAAGACCAGGCTCTCCATCACCCAAGGCCTCCCATGGCCACAACAGGCTGCCGCGCCTTCACCACCGAACTACGCAGCGTAGCGTGGCCCGGCAAGTTCAAGCCAGACCTGCCTCCTCGCTACGACGGCATGGCTGACCCTGCAGAGTTCCTCCAGCTCTACGAGCTAGGCATCGAAGCTGCCAACGGAGACGAGAAGGTCATGGCGAACTGGTTCCCCATGGCACTCAAGGACGGGGCCCGCACCTAGCTCCTGAACCTGGCTCCAGGCACAATCTCCTCCTGGGAGGAGATGCGCACCCGCTTCATCGCCAACTTCCAAGGCACTCGCGACCGGCCACCCGCCGTGAGCGACATGCGCCGCATCAAGCAACAGCCCGGGGAAACCCTGCAGAAGTACATCCAGCGCTTCAACAACGCACACCTCAAGATTCCCAAGGTGACTGAGGAGGCCATCATCTCGGCCTTCTCCGACGGCGTGCGCGACGTCAAGATGAAGGAGGAGCTGGCGATGCATGAAGACCTGTGCACTTCCTTGGAGCTGTTCAACTTGGCAAACAAGTGCGCCAGGGCTGAGGAAGGGCGTCTCTCCCTCCTTGAGCTGCCTGCCGCGGACCCAGAAGAGAAGAAGCCCAAGGCCAAGGACGTGAAGCGCAAGGGGGCTGCCGTGCTCGCGGCAGAACCAGACACCAAGCGGGGCAGAGATCAGCCCGAACCCTCCAAGGGCAGCCGGTACTGTGTGTACCACGACCTCCACACCCACAACACCAACGAATGTCAAGAACTCCGAGCCGTGCGAGGAGGAAGGATCGGCTGTCGCCCCGACCGCAGTGACCGGGGATACAGCCGAGGAGGAGGAAGAAACGGAGGACACTGGGAAGACCGTGGGCCGCGCCAAGGGTGGCGCGACCAACCTCGCGAGGATCGCTGGCAAGACCCGCCTCGCGAGAGAGGATGGAGGGATCAGCCTCGCGAGGGAGACTAGAGGGATCAGCCTCGCGAGGATCACCCGCAAGGCAACATAGGCCTCCCACCACTGCCGCCGCAGCCAAGGAGAAACGAGGACCGCCACAAGGACGAGGAGACTGGGGGCTTCTAAGAGCCGCGCGCGATCGCCTGCATCTTGGGCGGAGCACAAGCCCCAGCCTCTTAGCGCATCTTTAAGCAGTTCGCCCGTGAGGTGAATGCAGTCCTCCCCAGTCTCGAAGCCACGCGCCCCCTCAGGTGGTCGGCGTGCGCCATCACGTTCAGCTCAGCAGATCAACTCAAGTGTGCGGCTACAGCCGGAGTCCTCCCGATGCTTTGTTCCCCAATCATCAGCAATGTGGTGGTCACCAAGACCCTCATCGATGGAGGGGCAGGGCTCAACGTCCTGTCCGTGGAGACGTTCAACAACCTCCAAGTGCCCTACAGCCAGCTTCAGCCAACCAAGCCCTTCTCCGATATCACTGATGGCTCCACGGTCCCGATTGGGTAGGTCCGCCTCCCTGTCACCTTCGGGGCACGCGACAAGTACCGCACCGAGCTCATCGACTTCGACGTTGCTCACATTCGCCTGCCATACAACGCCATCCTTGGGTACCCAGTGCTGGCCAAGTTCATGGCCGTAACTCACCACAGCTACAACGTCCTCAAGATGCCAGGAAGCGGCGGAGTCATCACAGTGCCCTATGAAGAGAAGGACGCGGTGTGTTCCCTGGAACGAGCCTTTCAGGCCACGTCACTAGAAGACCCGGATCGTGGAAGCAGGAGGCCTCCCGAGACCACCCACAAGAAGAAGAAGACATCATCTGGCCCGGCCACTCAGGAGGCAGGCCGCTCTGGGCCCGCGCCTGCCTAGGGGGAGCCTCCCTCCATCGCATAGGAAAGCGCGCCCAGCGCCCTCCTCAGGCAGGGCTCGGGGGCTCTCCCCTGGAGGGCCACCGACCTGTCTTGGGTCACGAGGGAGGCGCTTGGGCACCACATGGAGGCGTGTTTTGAAGCACGTTTCCCTCGAGAAGGAGCAAGGCAAGGAGATACAGATCCTCAGGAGTTCGTCAGCAAGGCCATTCAGGAGCTACAGGAGGCAAGAGTCATGAAAGGCGGCCGCCGCTTGCCAGCAGTGGCCCCCCATCCAGGCGAGGATGGTGAGCTGCGCGTCTGCATCGACATACCAGGACTCAGCCGGGTCGCCTCTCTGGAGCGTCTCTGGCCATTGCGAGTGGGGCGCTGCGGAGGTCCACCCCACAGCTACGTTCGCATGCCTTACGGCTTGCCGAACGCGGCTGACGCGTACCAGCGCCTCATGAGGGGCATCATGGAGGCACGAGAGGCCAGGCGTCCCGCAGCCTTGGCAGAGATGGAGATGGCCCGCGAGGAGCCGCCAGCGCCTCCGGAGCCTCCCGAGGCCCCTGGGCCTGGGGGCTCGTGAGGATCGGCTCCGGCAGCCCACCGAGCCTGCTACACTAACACCCCTTCATCCTCAACATCATCAGGTGACATCTTTCGAGTTTTACTTCCAGCTGGGAGCGCCCCCAGGGCTGCATTATTCCCAGGCCGCGTGGGTCCGTCCCTGCGGCGTGTATCCCTTTATTCCATGTTGTTAGCTTACCTTGTTGGGGGCGCCCCTCAGGCTGCATGATCCCAAAGCCGCTCGGGCCAGGCCCAGTGGCATGTATCTGATTTGCGTTTATTTCCGATTATGCGTTAGACCCACCATGCTTGATTATTTGATGCCGGTCCACGACACCTCTTCTCCTCCATGCCGGCCACTTGCACGTTAAAGGGGGGGTACCTGAGCATCGCGACTCAGGGCTCTTACTGGCTCTCCAGCCCTCACCCTCTGGCCTTGTCCATGGCATCGTGACCTGGCATACCAGCGACGGCTGAGACCAGCTCGAGGGCCGGGACCCGAGGACATAGAGTGCCGACATCTAACCAAATTTGCAGGGACACATCACAAGATAAGGCCCAGTGCCAGGCGCAACTCTCCTAGAGGTAGGGCCCCGTGAGTCCCGCGCTGGCTCACGGGTGCCCAGATACACCTCGCCAGGCCCTACCGTGCTAGCAACGTGTCACGACGGGGCTGTACACGCCCCGGGGGCTCCTCCCGGAGGGCCCCCCCTCCCACATACCAGTGGAAGCACCATGCTCCGCGCTGGCTGACGACACTGTCGAGGAGCGGCTATGCCCGTACGCATACGGTAGCACTATGCTCCGCGCTGGTGATAAACAACTGAGGGTGGCCTCCGGGCCGCATCAACCTCAGGGAGCCCAGAGCTCAGTGTCTAGCCTCATTGTAACGCCTCCCCTCGGGAGTGCCGCGCGAGGGGGCTGGGCACGGGGGCTGCGCCTGGGTCACACCCAGACGCACGCCGCCCAGCCAGGGCCCCCCGGGCCTGGTTCGTCGCGCGTCTCTCCCTGAGCGGAGCCAAGGTACGAAGGCCGTTTGAGCGTCAAGGGGGAATCTTGAGCATCGCGACTCAGGAGCCTAACTGGTCACGTAGCCCCTCACTCCGTGGCCCCATCCTGGTTTCCGGTCGGGACCATTGCTGGGTGAGGTACGCGCGGGGCCGGGCTCTGCAGACATAGAACGGTGGATCCACCCACATCATACCTCCCTACTTGCAGTTCGTGCGTCAAGCGGGACTCCTGGGCATCGCGACTTAGGAGCCTAACTGGTCACGTAGCCCCTCACTCCGTGGCCCCGTCCTGGTTTCCGGTCGGGACCATCGCTGGGTGAGGCACGCGCGCGGCCGGGCTCTGCAGACGTAGAATGGTAGATCCACCCGCATCACACCTCCCTACTTGCTGTTCGTGCGCCAAGGGGGACTCCTGAGCATCGCGACTCAGGAGCCTAACTTGTCATGTAGCCCCTCACTCCTTGGTCCCGTCCTGGTTTCTGGTCGGGACTATTGCTGGGTGAGGTACGCACGGGGCCGGGCTCTGCCGGCATAGAACATAAGCAAGTAGGAAGGAAAAGCACTAATTTCAAGGAATTCAAAAGCAAATATTACAGTCCACACTATTATCTCAATGCCAAACGCAAGTTTAAACGCCTCCCCGAGGCATGATACGTGTGCAGGAATTAAAAGCAGGACAGGAGCCACGACGGAGTCACTGGCGGCGGGGGAGCAGCGCGGAGCGGGTTCACCTCACGGAGCAGCGGGGTTGGCAGCGCCTTGCTCCGGCTTGGTGCCGAAGGCCCGGAACTTCCCCAGCAGAGCCTCCGCGCGACCCTTCATGGCCTCGGCAGCCGCAGCGGCACGCTCACCACTCACTGGCTCCAGCAGGCTGTTGAGGTCGACACCGGGATCATGAAGGTAGATGTGGGTGAGGACCCGCGTCAGTGCTGTAGAAGACAGGACACGCGCCTCGGCCTCGGCCGTGGGGCCAAGGCCAAGGGCGACATCTTCAAGAGCGTGAACCAGGAAGGGAAGCAGCTTGGCGGGGCCGTCCTCGGCGCCAGCCAGCGGGCTCTCCAGGCCGCTGTCGTAAAGCGTCCTCAGTGAGGAGCGAGCCTTCACCTCCAACTCCGTGAAGGCCGCGCGGTCCTTGGCAAGAACCAGGGCCTTGCCGTCCAGCTCGGCCTTCCTCGCCCCAACTCCTGCTCCAGCGCGCCTAGGCGGCCGCGGTGCTTCCTGAGCTTGGCCTCCCGGCCCTCGACGGCTGCCTCGCGAGCCTTCACGCCCTCTTCCTGCTCTTGGCGAAGGCGGACCTCTTTCGCGAGCTGATCCCGCAGACCTTGCAGCTCGTCCTCCAGCGCCTTGCAGCGACCGCGGACATCGACCACCTCCCCCAGGGCTGCATCACGAGCAGCCTTCGCCTCCAAGACGACCTGCTTCTCCTCGTCGCATGCCGTCGAGGCTTGGACCAGCGCCGCCCGAATCGAGGCGTCGGAGCGAACCCATCCAGAAGCCAGCTCCAAACGCCCGGCCACCAAGTGGGGGTCGGCGACAAGAAGATCCTGCCGCAGTCGGTCCAGCTCAGCAACAGCACGATCCAGAACGGCAGAAGGAGTCGGAGAGACAGCGGCCGATGGAGTAGGAGGAGAAGGCGGCAGCACAGCCGCAGCATCCTGAGGCGGAGTCTGCCGCGCCCCGACAGCTGTAGTGGTGGCGGCAGGCAAGAGCACCTCGGGAGCCACTTGGGCCATGGGGGCTGAGCTCTCCCCAGCCGGCTCAGCCAAAGCTCGCGAGGACGACCGGGCAGGAGAAGCCTGTGCGTCACGGTCACCCTCCTTCGCGGGCAAAAGCGCCGCCACGGATGGAACCTTGGGAGCCCCCTTCGGCTTCTTTGCTGCGGGCGCCAACCTGTCCAAAGATGTAGATGTCAAGCCTCAGAAGCAGAGCAAGAGATAAAGACAAGAATCGAATGCTTACGGGTCGTCACCAGTGAGCTCAAGCGGCCTCCGGCCAAATTTGAAGCCTGAAAGCCGACTGGAAGGATCAACCTCGGGAAGCTTGGAGGCGGAAGGTGCGTCTGCGGTTCGCCCCGGGGCCGGGGGAGACCCGCGGGAGATCAGCCCGGTCCTGTCCTTCTACGGGATCGGGGGCGAGCTCCCGCCGTCCTGCTCGTCGTCGTCTTCGTCGTCATCCTCGTCGTCATTGTTCGGAGAGAGGCGGAGAACACAGGACCTGCGCCGGGGGAGGGGAGCCCTCGACTCTCCGTCAGTCGCCTTGGAGTTAGGCCCTTTTCCTCGCTCCCCTCCTTCTTCCTCTTCGCTGGAGTCGCCGGAGGGCACGTCCACTGGTTCCTCGGGAGCTTCTAGGGGCACTAGCCCATCCCCGTTGAAGACGGGCAAGGACTTCACCACCCGCTCCCAGTCGTTGCGGAGGAACAAGGGCGTAGGAGCACCCTCCAGCCTCGCCACATTGCCCCCGACCAGAGATTGGAGAACTGCAGCCAGGTCTCCGTCGGCCAAGGCCGCGGGGCTCGGACGGGGCCTCCACATTGGAAGCGAGTACTGCCGAAGCGGAGCCAGCCGGTGCTCCAGGAACTCCGTCAGCAGCGACGCGCCGGTCAGCTTCGCCGTCGCCATGTCGGTCGGCCTCAGATCCGCATCCATCTTCTCCAACACCATCTTCGCGCGGGGATCCGCGAGCTCCGCTCGACCCCAGTCGCTGGAGCTCGTGGGCTGCTCCGTGGGCAGGATCAGCCGAGGGTGGATGCGCCCAGCGTCCACCAAGATCCACTTGCTCCTGAAGCCCTCAATCCTCTTCCCAGAGTTCGAGATGGCAATGGCGCCACCGTACGCGACGAAGCTCGCACACGCGGAAGCAGTCCCACGAGAGGTCCGGAGGTGGAAGTAGTGGCGCAGCAAGGCCACTGAGGGCTGCACTCCAATGTGTGCTTCGCAATAATAAGCAAAGATTGCCAGGAGAAGGACGGAGTTGGGATGGAGATGCAGAGCCTGTAGCTTGTAATGGCGGAGGACAGAGAAGAAGAACTCGGAGAAGGGAGGCACCAGGCCAGCAACAATGGCACTTAGGAAGAGCGGATAGAAGGTGCTCCTTTGACCCTCAGGGGTGGCGGAGCCTGCCTTGAACACCTTCGCCCCGTCGATGCCCCACGCCGTCGCCATCCGGTGCAACCGGGCAAGGCCGGGGACTGACGAGGTGCCATGGCTCCCTAGGTCGCGCGGTCAGAGCAGATCTAGAAATCTCGGAGGAAGGAAGGAGAGGCGCAAGAAAGGGGATCTGAACAGCAACCGGAGAAAGCAAGAAGCAGGGCCTAGGCAGATGCCACTCCTTTATCAACTCGCGCGGTTGCTAAGGCGCCCACGTCCAGTCAACCGCCACGCGGCGCCCAAGGCCACAGGCTGTTAGGGCCCGCGGCGCTTCGCTCTTGCCCTTCCGCCTCCCTGCATGGCCAAGCCCGGGCGCGCCTTGGGCCCGGGGGCTACTGTCGGCGTTCTGGGAACGGGGGTCCCCAGACTTGCCTGCCTGCGGCCTGCGGCGTGGCTTAAAGGGGGGGCCCCAGCACGGCCCGTCTTCACCAACACAAACCTAAGACCCTCGCGAGGGGCCAAGCCTCGCGGGGCAGACGACGCGGAGCTTCCTCAGGCATGGCCTCGTCAGGCTGGCTCACGAGGAGGCGGAGAGATCAAGGCGGGGTACCTCACGAGGTGCCCGTGACGCAAGCCATGACGACTCAGGGCGCCAGGCGGGTGCCAGCCCGCGCATCGTCCTCCTTCCCTCTTTGGTGCAAAGGGGGCAAGCGCAGCCACGGAGTACCGAGGCATCAGGCAAAGGTTGCCATTTTGGTGCAACGAGACCAAGACCAGGAGGACTACGAGATAGAGGTCACCGTGGAGCCCAAGACGGCGTCATCACCAGAGCTTTGCACAGGCGAAGACTGCTTTTGTCAGGATAGCCGATACTTGCTGTCCCCCTTCAAATTAGCCCGCCACTGTTGGCTCCCTTCCTGCTCAATATTTGGGGAGAGTACTAGGGCCTCTATAAATAGGACTAGCAACCCCCAGGGTAGGGAGGATCGAGAATCAGCCAACCCAGAAACAAGCTGGGGTCGAAATCAGGGTCAGTCAGTTGGAGGAAAGCAGAGAGAGAGAAAAAGGTGACTGAACTCCACCGAGCAGTTCATCGCCCCAGCCAAGAACAGACCCTTGCGAGGCTGTTCTCCCTTGTATTGTTCATCATCATCAGCCCAAGAGGCAATCCACCACAGCACACACTGGAGTAGGGTATTACACCACAACGGTGGCTGGAACCAGTATAAACCCTGTGTCTCTTGTGTTGTTCTTTCCTGAGTTTAGATCCTAGCATGGCGGAGGGGTGCAGGTAGGTAGGGGGCGAAATCTCCGCGCACACGCCAGTGTTCGAACCTCAAGGGTCTATCGGAACCCGAAATCCGACACTTTGTCATCGGTATGTTACTTGCCCGAGATTCGATCGTCGGTATCTCAATACCTAGTTCAATCTCGTTACTAGAAAGTCTCTTTACTCGTTCCATAATGTATCATCCCACAACTAACTCATTAGTCACATTGTTTGCAAGGCTTATAGTGATGTGCATTACCGAGAGGGCCCAGAGATACCTCTCCGATACTTAGAGTGACAAATCCTAATCTCGATCTATGCCAAGTCAACAAACACCATCAGAGACACCTGTAGAGCATCTTTATAGTCACCCAGTTACGTTGTGACGTTTGATAGCACACTAAGTGTTCCTCCAGTATTTGGGAGTTGCATGATCTCATAGTCATAGGAACATGTATAAGTTATGGAGAAAGCAATAGCAACAAACTAAACGATTATCGTGCTAAGCTAAAGGACGGGTCAAGTCAATCACATCATTCTCTAATGATGTGATCCCATTAATCAAGTGACAAATCCATGTCTATGGTTAGGAAACATAACCATCATTGATTCAACGAGCTAGTCAAGTAGAGGCATACTAGTGACACTCTGTTTGTCTATGTATTCACACATGTACTAAGTTTCCGGTTAATACAATTCTAGCATGAATAATAAACATTTATCATGATATAAGGAAATATAAATAACAACTTTATTATGGCCTATAGGGAATATTTCCTTCAAGTTACACCTTCAAATTCTCAGTTTTGAGCAAACCAGTCATGAACGCTACCTCTTGAGCATGCGTTGGTTTTCCCTTGAAGAGGAAAGGGTGATGCAGCAAAGTAGCGTAAGTATTTCCCTTAGTTTTTGAGAACCAAGGTATCAATCCAGTAGGAGACTACATGCAAATCACCTAGTATCTGCACAAACAAACAAGAACCTCGCAACCAACGCGATAAAGGGGTTTTCGATCCCTTCACGGTCACTTACGAAAGTGAGACCTAATAAAGATAATATGTTGGATGTGGGGTTCCAGCTAACCCTTAAGGTTCGAACATTGGTGTGCGCGCGAAGTCTTTCCCTCCTACCGATTGTCGCTCTAGCTCGCTAAGATTTTGCGGACGAACTCGACGAACTCACAACACAGAAAGACACGAGGTTTATACTGGTTCGGGCCACCGTTGTGGTGTAATGCCCTACTCCAGTGTGGTGGTGGTGGATTGCCTCACGGGCTGATGATGAACAGTACAAGGGAAGAACAGCCGTCCCCCTCCTGTGGTGGCTAGTCCTATTTATAGAGGCCCTGGTCCTCTTCCCAAATATTGAGCGGGAAGGGAGGAAACCATGGCGGGCTAATTTGAAGGGGGACAGCTAGTCCAAGCTATCCTGACAAAAGCGGTCTTTGCCTGTGAAAGGCTCTGGTGGTGACACCGTCTTGGGCTCCTACGATGACCTCCGTCTTGCCGTCCTTCTGGTCTTGGTCTTGTTGCACCGAAATGGAAACGTTTGCCTGAGGCCTCAGTACTCCACGGCTGCGCTTGCCTCCTTTGCACCAAAGAGGAAACAAGGACGCTGCGCACGCTGGTGCCCGCCTGGTGTCGATCATCATGGCTCACGTCACGAGAGCCTCGTGAGGTTTTCCCCGCCTTGATATCTTCACTCCTCGCGAGCCTGCCTGGCTAGGCTATTCGAGAGGAGGTCTCGTGTCGTTCGCCTCGCGAGGGTCTTGGATGCCTTGCCGGTTAAGATGGGCCGTACGGCCTGCTGGCTCTGCCACGCCACGGGCCGTAGGCAGGCAAGTCTGGGGACCCCCGTTCCCAAAATGCTGACATAATAAGATAAATATTTTTGGTATTTTTGTTGTATAGTTTGAAAAGTAAAGATTGCAAAATAAAATAAATAGTAAACTAGAATTTTAGATCGGAAACTTATATGATGTAAAGTAGACCCAGGGTCCATAGGTTTCACTAGTGGCTTCTCTCAAGACAGCATATATTACGGTGGGTGAACAAATTACTATTGAGCAATTGATAGAAAAGCGCATAGTTATGAGAATATCTAGGCATGATCATAAACATAGGCATCACGTCCATGTAAACTAGACCGAAACGATTCTGCATCTACTACTATTACTCCACACATCGACCGCTATCCAGCATGCATCTAGAGTATTAAGTTCATAAGAATAGAGTAACGCATTAGGCAAGATGACATGATGTAGAGGGATAAACTCAAGCAATATGATATAAACCCCATCTTTTAATCCTCGATGGCAACACTACAATACGTGTCGGTTCCCTTTCTGTCACTGGGATCGAGCACCGCAAGATTGATTCCAAAGCTAAGCACTTCTCCCATTGCAAGAAAGATCAATCTAGTAGGCCAAACCAAACTGATAATTCGAAGAGACTTGCAAAGATATCAAATCATGCATATAAGAATTCAGAGAAGAATCAAATATTATTCATAGATAAACTTGATCATAAACCCACAATTCATCGGATCTCGGCAAACACACCGCAAATAGTATTACATCGAATAGATCTCCAAGAACATTGAGGAGAACTTTCTATTGAGAACCAAAGAGAGAGAAGAAGCCATCTAGCTAATAACTATGGACCCAAAGGTCTGTGGTAAACTACTCACACATCATCAGAGAGGCTATGGTGTTGATGTAGAAGCCCTCCGTGATCGAATCCCCCCGGCAGATCGCCAGAAAAGGTCCCTAGATGGGATCTCACGGGTAGAAAATGTTGCGGCGGTGGAAAAGTTGTTTCGTGGATCCCCTGGATGTTTCAGGGTATAAGATTATATATAGGCGAAAGAAGTAGGTCGGTGGAGCTACGAGGGGCCCACGAGGGTGGGGCGCGCGCCTACCCCCCTGGGCGTGCCGCCCTACCTCGTGACCGCCTCGTTGCTTCTTTGACCTCCACTCCAAGTATCTTGGATTGCGTTTGTTCCAAAAAAGATCATCGTGAAGGTTTCGTTCCATTTGGATTCCGTTTGATATTCCTTTTCTGCGAAACACTGAAATAGGCAAAAAATAACAATTTTCACTGGGCCTTTGGTTAATAGGTTAGTCCCAAAAATAATATAAAAGTGCATAATAAAGCCCATTAAACATCCAAAACAGATAATATAATAGCATGGAACAATAAAAAATTATAGATACGTTGGAGATGTATCAATGACCCAGCAAATTTTGGAAATCATAACTCGGCAAGCTCTACATCTACAAACCGGCTGAGTACCCGGCTGGTGAGAGGGTGCTATTAAAGGTGATGGGGGAGAAGAACGTTCTCCAAGATGCCAGTACCCGGCTGGGCGTCGAGCTAAAAGATGTTCGTGCCCAGCTGTCAGATTCCATGAAGGAGAATCAGCGGCTTCGGTGCGGCATATTTAGTAAGTGCTTGAACGAACCTTTTGAAAGAAAGTTCGGCGGTGCCGTTGATTAACAGAGCAACATCCGTAGGTATGTTAACAGGTCGTCCTGCAGAGGAGATGCCCGGTTCTACGGGTGACCTTCTTCCTGAGCTCTTGCAATTGCTCGATCGAGTTCGGCAGGCGATGCGAGGCGTCGCCCAAGCCCTGTGGCCATTCGTCTCCAAGCCCGAAGGTCTTGGAGAGCTTGCGGAGAAGTTGAGGGGAGCACGGCGGCGCTTCCAGTTGTGGAAGATATCAGCCTGCCGTCTAGGCGCTAGGGAGGCCTGGGCCATGGTGAAGACGCGGTATTCATAGGCCGACCCCAACCATATGGCCGAGGTTGGTCCTGTCGGGCCTGATGGGAAGGAGATCCCTGTGAGCTTAGTATACGGCCAAGTAGAGTTGGCCGCAAAGTATTCCCAGTAGGACTGTAAATTAGACAGCCTATTAGATGGTATTGAAGAGGAGTACAATCAGTCAAAATGACTCTGTAATTTAATTGACATTTATAATGCCTTCTAGCCGGATTGTAGATCATTTGTCATGGCCGACCTTTTCGCTTCAGCCTCGGGACCTGACGGTCCGGAGTGTGTCCGAATTCCCATGCGGTTATGTAGGAACCGGGGAATGCGTGGAGACCAGGCGTAGGGGTCATTATGGCGTGAACAGACAAGTGCCCGACTAGTTATGTTATATTACATGGTTAGTAAGAAACATCTTCCAGGGAGAATAGTTCCGTTAGGGGTTCCTTTCCCTCGGAGGCATGCCCTAAAGTGCATGTCCATGATGCGAAGAGAAACGCAGGAAAAACATCTGGGGGCACGTGGAAAAAATAAAGAAGATCATCTTTAGTTCACCGACCGAATATTCCCTTAAGAACGCTAGCTTTCGGCTTCACCCAGTCTGAGGTACACGTCCGGCTGACCCGACAGTAACAATCACAGAGGTGCCCCCTTTACCGCCTAGTCGAACAATCGGGAACGTAGGGGTAAGCACAGGAGCCAGGCAACCCAGCTTGGCCAAAACTTAAGTCATATCAATGCATATAGTGGTGAATAAAAGGTACATGCGGAAGTTTGACACATGTGTTGGGTGTGAAGCCTGTAGAAATAAGCTTCTGTCAAAAGAAGCCCCCAGGTTTGCTGAGCGCGGATAGCGCGTCACTTTGTGAGCCTCTAAAGGCTATAAGAGGGAAAGAGAGAGAGAAGGAGAGAAATGTAAGACAGAAGGTACATATAAAAAATGAACAGAGTAAGGAGACGAACACAGGATCCGGCGCTAGGCATAGAATCTTCGGAGGTGGGATGCGTTCCATGGGTTCGGCTCGAGTCAGTTATCCGATGCACTTCGCAGGCGGTACGCACCACCAGTCAGGACTTGGTCGATGATGAAGGGACCTTCCCACTTGGGCTTGAGTTTGTCCTTTTTCTTGTCTGGCAGGCGTAGAACTAATTCGCCAACATTGTAATTTTTGGCCCGTACTTCTCTGCTTTGGTATCTTCGAGCCTGCTGTTGATAAAATGCGGAACGGGCTTTTGCCACGTCGCGCTCCTCCTCTAATGCGTCCAAACTGTCCTGCCGATCGAGCTCGGCTTCTCTTTCTTCGTACATGCGCACTCGAGGTGAGTCATGAATTATGTCGCAAGGCAAAACTGCCTCAGCGCCGTACACCATGAAGAATGGTGTATATCCGGTGGTGTGATTCGGTGTGGTCTGCAGCCCCCAGAGTACGGAGTCGAGCTCCTCTACCCAGTGTGTGTTAGATTCCTTGAGGGATCGTACTAATCTGGGTTTAATGCCGCTCATGATAAGACCGTTTGCACGTTCGACCTGGCCGTTAGTCTGTGGGTGATAGACAGAAGCGTAATCGAGCTTGATGCCCAAGTTTTTGCACCAGAGTTTTACCTCGTCGGCCGTAAAGTTCGTGCCATTATCAGTGATGATGCTGTGGGGGACGCCGTAACGGTGTACAACCCCGGATATGAAGTCTATCACAGGCCCGGATTCAGCCGTCTTAACAGGCTTGGCTTCTATCCATTTAGTGAACTTATCCACCATGACGAGTAGGTATTTGTGCTTGTGGGTTCCGCCTTTAAGGGGTCCAACCATATCAAGCCCCCAGACCGCAAAGGGCCAAGTGATGGGAATAGTTTGGAGGGCGGTGGGTGGCATATGGCTTTAGTTTGCAAAGAGCTGGCAACCAGTGCATCGCTGGACTAAGTCCTGAGCGTCTGCCCGGGCCGTCGGCCAATAAAAACCTGTACGGAAGGCCTTGCTTACCAGAGATCGGGCTGCAGTGTGATGACCGCCGAGTCCGGCATGGATTTCAGCCAGGAGATTCCGCCCCTCCTCTTCGGAGATGCACCTTTGAAGGACTCCGGTAGTGCTTTTCTTATAAAGCTCCCCCTCGTGGACTCTGTAGGCTTTGGATCACCACACTATGCAGCGGGCCTCATTCTGGTCCTCGGGGAGTACCTGCCTAGTAAGGTAGGCGAGGAATGGTTTCGTCCATGGGGCAATGACGGCCATTATTACGTGGGCTGAAGGTGTTACTTCAATGGCAGAGCCACCGATTGTGTCAGAATGTTCGGAGTCGGGCGGTGTGGTTGGGTCCGGGCTGTTATTGTTCGGCTCCCCTTCCCATGCCACGGATGGCTTAAAAAGCCTTTCCAAGAAGATGTTGGGGGGACTACATCGCGTTTTGCGCCGATGCATGCCAGGACATCTGCCGCCTGATTATTTTCCCGGGCTATATGGTGAAATTCAAGCCCCTCGAACCGAGCTGACATTTTTAGGACGGCGTTGCGGTAAGCTGCCATTTTCGGATCCTTGGCATCGAAGTCTCTGTTTATTTGGGATATTGCGAGGTTCGAGTCCCCGGGCACCTCTAGGCGTTGGATGCCCATGGATACTGCCATTCGGAGACCATGTAGAAGGGCCTCATATTCGGCTGCGTTGTTGGAGTCCGTGTACAGAATCTGTAGTACGTATTGAACTGTGTCTCCTGTGGGGGACGTCAGAACGACGCCAGCCCCCAGTCCGGCCAACATTTTGGAGCCGTCGAAATGCATGATCCAATTTGAATATGTGCCGTACTCTTTAGGGAGTTCGGCCTCCGTCCATTCTGCGACGAAATCGGCCAAAACTTGTGACTTGATGGCTCGTCGTGGCTTATAAGTTATGTCGAACGGGAGGAGCTCGATGGCCCATTTCGCAATCCGGCCCGTTGCGTCATGGTTGTTGATAATGTCGTTAAGTGGTACTTCCGAGGCTACTGTTATTGAACACTCTTGAAAGTAGTGTCGTAGCTTCCGGGATGCCATGAATACCGCGTACGCAATCTTTTGATAATGCGGGTACCGTGATTTGCAGGGAGTGAGGACAGTGGACACATAATAGACAGGCCTTTGAAGGGGGAATTTGTGTCCGTCCGCTTCTCGTTCGACGACGAGCACTGCGCTTACAACCTGATGTGTTACTGCGATGTACAATAGCATTGGTTTGCCGGTGTTTGGCGCGGCTAGGACTGGGTTTGTTGCCAGTATGGCTTTTATTTTGTCGAGTCTGGCCGTGGCTGCATCCGTCCATTTGAAGTGTTCGGTGCGCCGAAGGAGGCGGTAAAGGGGAAGGGCCTTTTCTCCCAGGCGGGAGATAAAGCGGCTTAGAGCTGCCACACATCCGGTTAACTTTTGTATTTGTTTGAGGTCCTTTGGGATATCCAATTGCGACAGAGCTCGGATCTTGGATGGATTTGCTTCAATTCCTCTATTGGATACAATGAAGCCCAAGAGCTTTCCGGCTGGAATGCCGAAAACGCATTTTTCCGGGTTGAGCTTGATGTCGTATGTTCGGAGATTATCAAATGTGAGCCTCAAGTCGTCTATTAGAGATTCAACATGTCTTGTTTTGATGACCACATGATCTACGTACGCCTCCACTGTTTTACCGATCTGGCTTGCCAGATATGTCTGAATCATGCGCTGATATGTTGCGCCAGCGTTTTTGAGCCCAAAGGGCATCGTGTTGAAGCAGAATGGCTCGTATGGTGTTATAAATGCCGTTGCGGCTTGGTCTGGTTCTGCCATCTTGATTTGATAGTAGCCAGAATATGCGTCGAGGAAACACAACGAATCGTGTCCTGCGGTAACATCGATAATTTGATCGATGCGGGGGAGGGGGAAGGGATCCTTTGGGCAAGCCTTGTTAAGGTGTTTAAAATCAACACATAGGCGCCGGGATTTGTCCTTCTTTGGTACCATCACCAGGTTTGCTAGCCACTCCGAATGTTTTATATCTCTGATGAATTCGGCCTCTAATAGCTTTGCGAACTCCTCTCCCATAGCCTGTCTCTTAGGTTCGGAAAAACGCCGAAGAGCCGGTTTGACAGGTTTGAATCCTGTTTGGATATTTAAGTTGTGCTCGGCCAGCCTGCGTGGGATTCCTGGCATGTCTGAAGGGTGCCAGGCGAAGATGTCCCAGTTCTCTCGTAGGAACTCTCGCAATGCGGCATTGATATCAGGGTTTAACTGTGCCCCGATGGAAGCTGTTTTATTGGGGTCCGTTGGGTGGACTTGGAATTTGACTATTTCGTCTGCTGGTTTAAAGGAGGTAGATTTGGATCTTTTATCGAGTACCACATCGTCCCTATTCACTGTAGAGTGCTGCGTAGTCAGCTCCTCAGCCACTAGGGCTTCGGATAGTGCCTCGAGGGATAGTGCGTCTGTCTTGTTTTCGGCGCGGAGTGCTACGTCCGGATCACTAGCGAGGGTGATGATCCCGTTAGGCCCGGGCATCTTGAGCTTCATGTACCCGTAATGGGGTATTGCTTGGAAGATTGTGAATACTTCCCGCCCTAGCAAGGCGTGGTATCCGCTGCTAAACGGGGCCACATGGAATGTGACCTCTTCGGACCTGTAATTGTCCGGTGTGGCGAACACCACATCTAGTGTGATTTTTCCCTTACAGCGCGCTTCCCGACTGGGGATTATTCCTCTAAAGGTTGTGCTGCTTCGCATGATGCGGTTCCAGTCTATATCCATTTTTTGAAGAGTTTCCTCATAGATGAGGTTCAATCCGCTGTCGCTGTCCATGAGTACCTTGGTGAGACGAAACCCGTCCACTATTGGACTGAGGACCAATGCAGCTGGTGCTCGGGCTGTTCGGATTTTAGGTTCATCACTGGCGTTAAAGGTAATGGCCGTGTCACTCCATGGGTTTATTGTTGCTACTTGGTAGACTTCGGCAAGGCTGCGGAGTGTCCTTTTTCGCATATTATTTGATGCGAAGGTCTCGAAGACTGTTAATACCGTATTGGTGTCTCTAGGGTGGCTTTCTGTGGCCTCCAGGATTAGGAGGTTTTCGCCAATTTTGGCCACCTGCCAGAGTATCCAACATGCTCTAAGGCTGTGAGTTGGTGTGGCGTCCTCTGTACTATGAATTTTACAGGGTCCATTAAGCCATCCTTCCAGTACGGTTCCATGCCCTGTAGAGGGTTTTTGCCTTTTGGTGTTTGACCCGGGTGTCTGGCAATGATGCACCCTTTTATTTCGGACTGGGCTTGCATTAAGGGCCGGATTGTCCCAAAATTTTGTTTCGGTTTTCCGAGCGCTTTTCATCGCACAGCACTTTCGTACTATGGACGCTAAGTAAACGAAGCGTGTAATATCACGGTGACTTATGGCGTTGAGTATTCACTTGTCCGTGCAATTATTGCAGAAGGATGAAATTGCGTCTTCCTCAGCCCTTTATCCTATGCATAGCCAGGAGGAATCTGGCCCAGTAATGATGTACTGTTTTTTGGGCTCTTGCCTGATGTGGGATAGATCGCTAATGTTCAGGTGGGTGGGTGGAATTAAATCCAAAGCCTTACCCCTTCTGAGGCTCAGAGGCCGAGGAATTTCCGAACTCGAAAATTTGGATTTCTGGATGTCATCCAATGAATCCAGTCCGTCGCCTAATTCTAGGTTCAGGTCTTGAGTGATATCCTTCCCTCCGCGGACATCCGGCTTGGAGGGATCGGGAATCCGGACATAGCGAGTCCTTAGGATAGATGAAGGGTCGCCACACTGTCCCTCTACCACGGAAACGTGATGGGTGGCTTGGGGAGAGTTAATCTCTCTCAGATCGGTTTTAGGCCCAATCTGGTCATAATCCGTAGTGACTCCCAGGGCCGCGAAGCGATCCAAGAGCTCGTTTATGGAGGAAAGCTCTATTGGATCTAACTGCTCGGCAAGTTCCGAGTTGACATGAAGATTGTTTTCGATGGCTCGAGAGGTTATCGTCGGCGTAGAAGCCGACCAGGTGGTCATAAGAAAACCACCTAGCCGGAGGGTTTGGCCGACAGCCAAAGCTCCCTTAGCAACGGTGTCGTCTTTAAAGACGGGGCGATGCATCCTTCCTAATGGTGACGACACAGAGGAACTCTCAATGAAAGCACCAATGTCAGTGTCAAAACCGGCGGATCTCGGGTAGGGGGTCCCGAACTATGCGTCTAGGCCGGATGGTAACAGGCGGCAGGGGACACAAAGTTTTACCCAGGTTCGGTCCCTCTCGATGGAGGTAAACCCTACGTCCTGCTTGATTAATATTGATGGTATGGGTATTACAAGAGTTGATCTACCGCGAGATCAGAGAGGCTAAACCCTAGAGGCTAGCCTATGGTATGATTGTTGATGTGTATGTTGTCCTACGGACTAAAACCCTCCGGTTTATATAGACACCGGAGAGGGTTAGGGTTACATAAAGTCGGTTACAATGGTAGGAGATCTAATCATCCGTATCGCCAAGCTTGCCTTCCACGCCAAGGAAAGTCCCTTCCGGACACGGGACGGAGTCTTCAATCTTGTATCTTCATAGTCCAGGAGTCCGGCTGAAGGTATAGTTTGGCTATCCGAACACCCCCTAATCCAGGACTCCCTCAAGGGGGTTCTCACGGAGGCGCGTAGGGATAGGGCAGTGGGGCTTGGGGAGGGAGACGAGGAGGCAACGCGAAGTTCGGCGACGGCGGTGGTGGCGCTCGACAACGGCGTAGTGGCGCTTGGCGATGGCGTCGGTGAAGGGAGGGCGTCGGGCTCGTTGCCCCTTCCCGATCCATATCAGGTCGGGGAACAGGTGCGAGAGGGGAGGCGAGGCAACGGCGGAGGGGAGGAGATCCGGCGACAGGGCTTGACGTCAGCGACGGGGAGGGCGGCGGGCAGCGGCGCAGTGATGGGGTCAACCCCGATCCAGATCGGATCGGGGGGAGGAGAGCGTAGTGGAGGAGTGGGGGTTACGGGTTAGGGTTTCTGGATAGTGGGGGGGGGGGCTTAGTAGGCGCGGCTGGGCCGGCCGAAGTGGCCAACTGGGCCGGTAGGTTGGGTCGGTTGGCCCCCGGGGGGGGGGGGGGGGGGGGGGGTTCTTCTATTTGTTTTCTGTGTTAGTTTTGTTTTCTGTTTTTATATTTTCTTTTCTTTTGTTATAAGTAGTTTCTTTTATTTTTAGTTTTATATAAAAATTACCACTAGTGCCTAAATTTGTATTATCAACAAACTACTGTGAGATTAATTCTTAACCCATAATAAAATAGTTTTAGCATTTTATAAATTCAATAGGCATTTGTTTAATTGTTTTCACTACTGTTTTAATTGTTTTAGAGCCTTTAAACATTTTATCAAAGTTTGGTTTCTCCACCATAATTACTTACGATTTATTTGACACAACACGATCATTTTAGTTTTGAAATTTGAGAATTTTACTGGTTGCCTATATTTTGAATTTTAATTTGAATTAGTTTTTGAACTAGCTCGAGTTTATCAACAGTAACCGAGGTGACGTGGCACCATTAGCAGAGGTTAACTGTAACTTGATTATGCGGCCGTCACAGAAAATCCCCATTGGTCGGGGCTGTTCACGGGTTATCGGATCCAAAACTAGACCCGATAGCTTAACAACGTTCCGTTACTGTGGATGCCACGTGTCAGTCACCCTTGACGAAAGCACTTATGTGACGCGCGATTTATCGTCATGGAAGTGGACACTTCCATGATGATAATTTTGGTAATGTCATGGAACACTTGTACGACAGCATAGGTATGACTATCTTGATTCTGTCATAAAATTGTCATGGATGTACATGCATGACAGAAAACGTGACCTACTGTGACAAACACGTATCATCATGGAAGTGTATTTTTTTAATGTTGATCTCTCTCTCTCTCTCATGTTCTTGATTTGCACGATCTTGATGTATCGCGAGCTTTGCTATTATAGTTGGATTTTATGATGTTTCCCCCCTCTACTCTCTTGTGATGAATTGAGTTTTCCCTTTGAAGTTATCTTATCGGATTGAGTCTTTAAGGATTTGAGAACACTTGATGTATGTCTTGCATGTGCTTATCTGTGGTGACAATGGGATATCACGTGATCCACTTGATGTATGTTTTGGTGACCAACTTGCAAGTTCCGTGACCTCATGAACTTATGCATAGGGGTTGGCACACATTTTTGTCTTGACTCTCCGATAGAAACTTTGGGGCACTATTTGAAGTTCTTTGTGTTGGTTGAATAGATGAATCTGAGATTGTGTGATGCATATCGTATAATCATACCCACGGATACTTGAGGTGACATTGGAGTATCTAGGTGACATTAGGGTTTTGGTTGATTTGCATCTTAAGGTGTTATTCTAGTACGAACTCTAGGATAGATTGAACGGAAATAATAGCTTCGTTTTATTTTACTACGGGATCTTGAATAGATCGATCAGAAAGAATAACTTTGCGGTGGATTCGTACCCTACAATAATCTCTTTGTTTGTTCTGCGCTATTAGTGACTTTGGAGTGACTCCTTGTTGCATGTTGAGGGATAGTTATATGATCCAATTATGTTATTATTGTTGAGAGAACTTGCACTAGTAAAAGTATGAACCCTATGCCTTGTTTCCTAGCATTGCAATACCGTTTGTGCTCACTTTTACCACTTGCTACCTTGCTTTTTTTTATATTTTCAGATTACAAAAACCTTTATCTACCATCCATATTGCACTTGTGTCACCATCTCTTCGCTGAACTAGTGCACCTATACAATTTACCATTGTATTGGGTGTGTTGGGGACACAAGAGACTCTTTGTTATTTGGTTGCAGGGTTGTTTGAGAGAGATCATCTTCAACCTATGCCTCCCATGGATTGATAAACCTTAGGTCATTCACTTGAGGGAAATTTGCTACTGTCCTACAAACCTCTGCACGTGGAGGCCCAACAACGTCTACAAGAAGAAGGTTGTGTAGTAGACATCAAGCTCTTTTCTGGCGCCGTTGCCGGGGAGGTTAGCCCTTGAAGGTATATCTTTAGATCTTGCAATCGGATCTTTTTGTTTCTTGTTTTATCACTAGTTTAGTCTATAAAAGAAAATTACAAAAAATGGAATTGAGGATACCTCATATGCTTCATCTTTTTAATGTCTTTCATGAAAATAAGGATTCCGATAATCGTGCCAAAGTGTTAGAAGAAGAATGCATTAGAAAGTTTGGCACTAAATATTTGAATGATGAGCATGACTGCGATGTTGTTAGTATGAATTCCTTGAATATCCATGGTACTAATGATGCTTGCACTAGTCATGATGAAAATGTCTCTTATAAGCATGTCAATTTTTGTGGAGTGCATAGAGTTTGCAAGTACACACCAAATAGGGAAGATAGATTTTGCAAGAGGCATAAGTATTTAGAAACTAAATGGTTGCAAGAAAGGATAGATGTTTGTGCTGAAAATTTAAATTTTCTTAGCCATCCTTGTGAACTTTGCAATGAACGCGGTCATTTAAATATCCAATGCAAATTGCTTCATGATCGAATCATGTCCAAAAGTTGTGATGACTTGATTTCCCTTGCGCATCATAATGAACTTAGTTTGCTTCTGGGTTATGAAGAAATGAAACGTATAACTAAGGATATTCCAAATTTTGCCCTTGATAAAGTTCTTGATTTTGATCTAGAGGAAATTTGTATGTACTGTGTGGTGAATTGCATTGAAAATCCTTATATTGCCAATTACATAAAGACAAGAAAACAAATAGAAGATGAAGAGAATACTAATGAAAGGGAAGCGACTTCCCAATATCCTCCTATTATTTCTTATGATGAATCAGGTAACGAGGAGGAGCTTTCTATCCAACCAATCTCATTAATAAGGAGCTCCAAAAAGAGGTTTGAACCCACACATGATGCGAAGAAGCAAAAGAAAAGACGTAGAAGCAAAGGTAAAAAGGTATCCCTCCCAAATGATGTTGCTCCTATTACTCATTGCGATGATGATAATTGCTATACTATTAGTGCTGTCCATACTATTAATGATGAGAGTGATTATGCTTTTGATATGAAAAGGCCCAAGCTTGGGGATGCTATGTTTGATGAGCATGACATGTTTGAGAATTTATTTGCTGCAATTAATGTTTGTCCCAAGCTTGGGGATGCTATGTTTCATGAACATGATATATTTAACCTCCCAAGTTTTGATATGCAAATTTATTATGATGATAACATGCCTTCTATTTATGATGATTATATTGATGAAAGTGGATTTGGAGAGGTCATGACTTTATTTAGTAATGATTCCACTATCTTGGAAGAGGTTTCAATTGATTATGATGAGAACAAAGTTGCTACTTATGATGATTATTTTGATGACACTTATGCTATAAAAAGTAGTGATGATTATATTTATAAAACTTGTCATGATTACGATTACCCTCTTTTTTAACATTACTCTTTTAATGTGGAAACAATTTATAGTATTCGAGTTTCTTATGATACTCCCACTATTCTGTATGAGAAGAATTTTGCTTATGAGGAGAATAGTAAATTTTCTATGCTTGTAGATCATGAAAAGAATGCTTTATGTGATGGTTATATTGTTGAATTCATTCATGATTCCATTGAAAATTATTATGAGGGAGAATTATATGCTTGTAGGGATTGCAATAATATAAAGTTTCCTCTCTATGTGCATAAAGTTTTAAAGTTATGCTTGTTTTGCCTTCCTATGCTAGTTGATTATTGTTCCCATAAGTTGTTTGTTCACAAAATCCCTATGCATAGGAAGTGGGTTAGACTTAAATGTGCTAGTCATATTCTTCATGATGCTCTCTTTATGTTTCAATTCTTATCTTTTATGTGAGCATCATTGAAATAATCATGCCTAGCTAGGGGCGTTAAACGATCGCGCTTGTTGGGAGGCAACCCAGCTTCATTTTTGTTCTTTGCTTTTTGCTCCTGTTTAGTAATAAATAATTCATCTAGCCTCTGTTTAGATGTGGTTTTATGTTTTAATTAGTGTTTGTGCGAAGTAGAACCTTTGGGAAGACTTGGGCGAAGTCTTTGCGATCCTACTGTAAAAAATAGAAAGTTTAGCACTCATGAGTTTTTCTGCCATTGTTTTACTGGAGCGTGCGATTAGGTTGATTATATTTTCAGATGATTAATAGACAAATTCCTCACGTCCACCAATTTATTTCAGAATTTTTGGAGTTACATAAGTATTCGAATGATACAGATTGCTACAGACTGTTCTGTTTTTGACATATTCTGTTTTCTATGTGTTGTTTGCTTATTTTGATGAATCTATGAGTAGTATCGGAGGGTATGAACCATAGAGAAGTTTGAATACAGTATATATTACACCAATATGAATTTAGAATGAGTTCACAACAGTACCTAAGTGGTGATTTATTTTCTTATACTAATGGAGCTTACAAGTCTTCTGTTAAGTTTTGTGTTGCGAAGTTTTCAAGTTTTGGGTAAAGATTCGATGGACTATGGAATAAGGAGTGGAAAGAGCCTAAGCTTGGGGATTCCCAAGTCACCCCAAGGTAATATTAAAGGACAACCAAGAGCCTAAGGTTGTGTATTCCCCGGATGGCATCCCCTCTTTCATCTTCGTTCATCGGTAGCTTTACTTGGACCTATATTTTTATTCACCACATGATATGTGTTTTGCTTGGAGCGTCATTTTATTTTATTTTGATTTTCTTGCTATTTGAATAAAATATCAAGATCTGAAAATCTTAAATGTTAGAGAGACTTCACATAGTTTCATAATTATTCGACTACTCATTGATCTTCACTTATATCTTTTGGACTAGTTTGCCGTTTGCTCTAGTACTTCACTTATATCCTTTTAGAGCACGACGGTGGTTTTATTTTGAAGAAACAGATGTACTCTTGTGCTTCACTTATATTATTTTGAGAGTCTTTAGAACAACATGGAGTTTGGTTTGGTTATGAAACTAGTCCTAATATGATGGGCATCCAAGATGGGTATAATAAAAACTTTCATATAGAGTGCATTGAATACTATGAGAAGTTTGATACTTGATAATTGTTTTGAGATATAAATATGGTGATATTACAGTTGTGCTAGTTGAGTAATTGTGAAATTGAGAAATACTTGTGTTGAGGTTTGCAAGTCCCGTAGCATGCATGTATGGTAACCGTTGCGTGACAAATTTGAAGCATGAGGTGTTTCTTTGATTGTCTTCCTTATGAGTGGCGGTCGGGGACGAGCGATGGTGTTTTCCTACCAATCTATCCCCCTAGGAGCATGCGCGTAGTGCTTGTTTTTTGATGACTTGTAGATTTTTGCAATAAGTATGTGAGTTCTTTATGACTAATGTTGAGTCCATGGATTATACACACTCTCACCCTTCCATCATTGCTAGCCTCTTCGGTACCGTGCATTGCCCTTTCTCACCTCGAGAGTTGGTGCAAACTTCGCCGGTGCATCCAAACCCGTGATATGATATGCTCTGTCACACATAAACCTCCTTATATCTTCCTCAAAACAGCTACCATACCTACCTATTATGGCATTTCCATAACCATTCCGAGATATATTGCCATGCAACTTTCCAACATTCCATTCATCATGACACACATCATCATTGTCATATTGCCTTGCATGATCATGTAGTTGACATCGTATTTGTGGCAAAGCCACCATGCATAATTTATCATACATTTCCCTCTTGATTCATTGCCCATCCCGGTACACCACTGGAGGCATTCATATAGAGTCATACTTTGTTCTAGTATCGAGTTGTAATCTTTGGGTTGTAAATAAATAGAAGTGTGATGATCATCATTAATAGAGCATTGTCCCGGAAAAAAAGAAAAAAAGAAAGGCCAAAAAAAGAAAAAAAGGGAAAGGCCAAATAACAAAAAGAAAAAGAAATAAAAGGGGGCAATGCTACTATCCCTTTTTCCACACTTGTGCTTCAAAGTAGCACCACGATCTTTATGATAGAGAGTCTCTTGTTTTGTCACTTTCATATACTAGTGGGAACTTTTCATTATAGAACTTGGCTTGTATATTCCAACAATGGGCTTCCTCAAATGCCCTAGGTCTTCGTGAGCAAGCAAGTTGGATGCACACCTACTTAGTTTCTTTTGTTGAGCTTTCATACATTTATAGCTCTAGTGCATCCGTTGCATGGTAATCCCTACTCCTCACATTGACATCAATCGATGATCATCTCCATAGCCCGTTGATTAGCCGCGTCGATGTGAGACTTTCTCTTTTTTTGTCTTCTCCACACAACCCCCATCATTATATTCTATTCCACCCATAGTGGTATGTCCATGGCTCGCACTCATATATTGAGTGAAAGTTGAAAAAGTTTGAGAATACTTAAGTATGAAACAATTGCTTGGCTTGTCATCGGGGTTGTGCATGATGGGAGCATTTTGTGTGACGAAAATGAAGCATGTCCAAAGTATATGATTTTGTAGGGATGAGCTTTCTTTGGCTATGTTATTTTGAGAAGACATAATTGCTTGGTTAGTATGCTTGAAGTATTATCATTTTTATGTCAATATTAAAATTTTGTCTTGAATCTTTCAGATCTGAACATTCATGCTACAATAAAGAAAATTACCTTGATAATTATGTTAGGTAGCATTCCACATCAAAAATTCCGTTTTTATCATTTACCTAATCGAGGACGAGCAGGAATTAAGCTTGGGGATGCTTGATACGTCTCCAACGTAACTATAATTTTTGATTGTTCCATGCTATTATATTATCCATCTAGGATGTTTTATATGCATTTATATGCTATTTTATATGATTTTTGGGACTAACCTATTAACCTAGAGCCCAGTGCCAGTTTCTGTTTTTTTCCTTGTTTTTGAGTTTTACAGAAAAGGAATACCAAACAGAGTCCAATTGACGTGCCAATTTTTGATGATTTTTATGGACCAAAAGAAGCCCCCGGGGTAAAATAGTTGGGCCAGAAGAGTCCCGAGCCGTCCATGAGATAGGAGGGCGAGCCTAGGGGGGTAGGGCGCGCCCTCCACCCTCATGGACGACTCGGGCACCCCCCTGACTTGTTCCCGACGCCAAAAATTCCTATAAATACTGAAACCTCCAAAAAATAACGTAGATCGGGAGTTCCGCGCCGCAAGCCTCCGTAGCCATCGAAAACCAATCTAGACCCGTTCCGGCACCCTGCCGGAGTAGGGAATCCCTCTCCGGTGGCCATCTTCATCATCCCGACGCTCTCCATGACGAGGAGGGAGTAGTTCACCCTCGGGGCTGAGGGTATGTACCAGTAGCCATGTGTTTGATCTCTCTGTCTCGTGTTCTTGATTCGCACGATCTTGATGTATCGCGAGCTTTTCTATTATAGTTGGATCTTATGATGTTTCTCCCCCTCTACTCTCTTGTGATGAATTGAGTTTTCCCTTTGAAGTTATCTTATCGGATTGAGTCTTTAAGGATTTGAGAGACTTGATGTATGTCTTGCATGTGCTTACCTATGGTGACAATGGGATATCACGTGATCCACTTGAAGTATGTTTTGGTGATCAACTTGTGAGTTTCGTGTCTTCGTGAACTTATGCATAGGGGTTGGCACACGTTTTCGTCTTGGCTCTCTGGTAGAAACTTTGGGGCACTCTTTGAAGTTCTTTGTGTTGGTTGAATAGATGAATCTGAGATTGTGTGATGCATATCGTATAATCATACCCACGGATACTTGAGGTGACATTGGAGTATCTAGGTGATATTAGGGTTTTGGTTGATTTGTGTCTTAAGGTGTTATTCTAGTACAAACTCTAGGATAGATTGAACGGAAAGAATAGCTCCGAGTTATTTTACTACGGGCTCTTGAATAGATCGATCAGAAAGAATATGTAGCGACCAGACCTCAAACCGTCCAATCTCTGTGCTCAGGTGTCATCCCTGGATCAGTAATGCTGACACCACACAGTACTTGAAGGATTTATAACAGAGTAGCAATCACACACTTATTACATCGAGTGTCTCAAAAGAGAACTTATTCCAATAAATATGGCTTAAGGCCATCTAATAACGATAATAGCGGAAGGCTTGGAAGATAAGTGAGTCCATCAAGTCCAACGGCATCACTGAGTATAGAACCACGAGCTAAGGCACCTTAATCGTCGTCCGAAAAGTCTACAACATTAACGTTGCAGCCCGAAACGGGTCAGCACATGGAATATGCTGGCAATGTAACACATAGAGAGTAATAAAAGAATATGGCTATTCTATATGCATATATGGCTGGTGGAAAGCTCTATGGTTACATTTTTTGCGTAAAGCCAAATTTTCCCTACTACAAAGGAATAAATTTTATTTAACTATCATGGTAGTTGTTAAACATTGAGAATGGTTGACAGCATTCTCAATCCCAATTAAGCATTATCATTAAAAACCCAACAAACTTAATTAGAGTAACATGATGAGATTCACATGATAATCCAGGTACTAGATACTCAAGATGTCCATAACCGGGGACACGGCTAATCATGACTAGTTTATACACTCTGCAGAGGTTTGCGCACTTTTCCCCACAAGACCTGATCTCCTCCGTTGGATTTCTCGCACTACAAGGTGTTTGAGAAATGGATGACCGAGACATAGTCTTTCAGAAGCGCTAGCACCTTACGAACGGGTAGACCGTACCAACCTACATCCCCTACATCTGCTAGTGTACCACTGTAAGAGTTCGTAGGACTTAGTCAACTATGCTAGAGCCCATAGTAGCTTGTGGCTGCACACGGAAGTTTCTAGCATGAATAATCTCACGATCCCTTTGAGCCTAGGTGGCGGTCCAAAAGAAACAGGCAATCGCTGGAATACCCAGGTGCCTCAGTCCACCCAGATGTGTGTTTAGGTTGCCACCTTCAATAAACTATTAATTAACAATCTCACACCTGTCATGGATACACTCACCCAATCCACGTCTACTAGCATAGCATGGCGATAAGCAAACGTAGAAGTAACTCCCAAAGGTTTGAAAATGAACAGGTAATAGGTTATACCTCAACTACTTCCCAAACCCAAAATTTAATTAGATCCTAAACATGCAATGTGTGAGGATTGATCTAATGCAATAAAACTGGGTAATTGGAAGTATGATCAAAGTGTTACTTGCCTTGCTGATGATCCGGGAAACCTAGCGATTCGAAGTAGCAAGCGGCGCACTCCGGGTACTCTATCGTAAACAAACAAGCATACAATAAGTACTCAACTAATGCACAGGTAAAACTCGAACAAGAGATCTAACCAGAAAGTTCAACTTAAGAACTCCGGTTGACAAAAAGAATCAAAACGAACGAAGCAACGAAAGACAAACGGCAAAATAAACAAGCTTCATTTACTATTCTGAATCTAGGGCAATTTTTACTGTGGCAAAAACTTGTTTGAGTTGGTTAAACGGAAAGAGGGTTTCGAGACGAAACTCCAGGCCCTTGAATCGCCTGATTCCGATAAACGAGCGAAAAGTTAAACTAGAACGAACATCGGATCAGAGATCGCGATCAGAAAAATCACGGATTTAATCCGACAAAAAGAAAAAACGACGAATAGGTTAACGAATGAACGTTCGTTAATAGAAACTAAACAAAAAACGCGTTCGTGAAAATGAACGGACGAACGGGCGCTCGCTAAGTAAATAAACCAAAAAAGACCAATCTATTTATTTAAAAAAAAATGAAAACTAGGGTTTTCAAAAAAACCGAATCGGTATTTTTTTTTCAAAAACCGAACGGCGACTACCTCTGCGGTGGCGGCGGCTCTCCGGTGGGGCTCCGGCAGGGTGGCGGGGCGGCAGCTCCGGGCAGGGCGGGCGGCGCGAGGCGGCGTGGGGTGGCGGCGGCGGTGGCTTGGGGCTCCAGGGGGGCTCCGGTGGTGTTTATAAAGGGAGGGGGCAGCCATGGCTTGGGGAAGGGGGCGATGGGCGGCGGCGTCTCGGGATCGGACTCCCGAGTCCGGCGGCTGCACGAGCGGCGAAGGTGGCGGCGGCTCGGGCCGGCCTTGCTCGGCTGGGCCCTTGGCCCAATCGGGTGCGTTTTTTAACAATTTCACTACGCCTAAAAAAATCTAGAAAAATAAATAAAAAAAAATCTAAAAATGCCAAAACAAATTTTCCCTGTCTAAATAAAATATTTAGAGCAGGATGAACATTTTTTTGGCTCTAAATGCAATTTTTGAAAACGTGCAATTTTTCCTAAATTCAAATAAAATAGTAAATAAAGCAAAATAAAATCTTATTTGATTTTTTATTAAATGCTCAATATTTCTTTATTTTTGGGAAAGTCATTTTATTCCCTCTCTCATATTTTGATAATAGAAATAATTGAAGATAAAATAAATAAAATCAAATGATCCTATTTTCAAAATTTGAGAAAAACTCAAATATGAAAATAACGAAATCCCCAACTCTCTACGAGGGTCCTGGAGTTGCGTAGAATTTCTAGGATCTACCAAAAGCAATAAAATATGATATGCAGTGATGATCTAATGTATAACATTCCAAATTGAAAATTTGGGATGTTACAAACCTACCCCCCTTAAGATGAATCTCGCCCTCGAGATTCGGGTTGGCTAGAAAATAGGTGAGGGTGGTCCTTCAGCAATTCTTCCTCTTGCTCCCAGGTGGCTTCATCCTCCGTGTGGTAGCTCCACTGAACTTTACAAAACTTGATAACCTTGCTGCGGGTGACTCGACTGGCATACTCTAGAATCTTGACTGGTTTCTCCTCATTGGTCAAATCACTGTCCAACTGAATCGCTTCCAGTGGCACTGTATCTCTCAGTGGTATATCAGCCATCTCCGCGTGGCACTTCTTCAACTGGGAAACATGGAACACGTCGTGAACTCCTGACAATCCTTCAGGCAATTCCAACTTATAAGCTACTTCTCCCATACGCTCCAAAACCTTGTATGGTCCTACAAAACGTGGCGCTAATTTTCCCTTAACTCCAAAGCGCTTAACTCCTCGAAGTCGTGATACTCGAAGATAAACTCGGTCTCCGACTTCGTAAACTGTCTCCTTGCATTTTGAATATGCATAGCTCTTCTGCCTGGACTGGGCTACCTTGAGCCTGTCACTAATCAATTTTACTTTCTGTTCAGACTCCTTAATCAGATCCGGTCCAAACAACCGACGGTCTCCAACTTCATCCTAAGATAATGGGGTCCTGCACCTCCTTCCGTACAAAGCTTCGAAAGGGGCCATCTTCAAACTGGATTGATAACTGTTGTTGTAAGAGGACTCTGCATATGGCAAATTCTCGTCCCAACTAGATCCGTAATCTAGCGCACAAGCTCTTAACATATCCTCCAAAATCTGATTGACTCTCTCGGTCTGTCCATCTGTCTGCGGATGGAAAGCTGTACTAAACTCTAGTCTGGTACCCAAAGTTTCATGCAACTGATTCCAGAACTTTGAGGTGAATTGGGTTCCTCTATCTGACACAATGCTCTTTGGAACTCCATGCATACATACGATTCTGGTCATGTATATCTTTGCCAACTTTTCACTGGTATAGGTAGTCTTCACTGGAATGAAATGAGCTACCTTTGTCAAACGACCGACTACAACCCATATTGAGTCATAGCCTGAACGAGTTCTGGGTAAACCCGTAATAAAATCCATGCCTAACTTATCCCACTTCCATTCGGGTATCGGGCTGTAGCAATCCTGCTGGCTTCTGATGCTCTGCCTTTACTCTCTGACATACATCACAAACTGCTACATACTCCGCAATATCCTTCTTCATTCCGGTCCACCAGAAAGTATCCTTGAAATCCAAATACATCTTGGTATTTCCTGGGTGAATCGAATATGGTGAATCATGTGCCTCTTGCAGAATTAACTTCCTGATCTCCGAATCATTAGGCACATAAACACGGTCTTCAAACCATAGGGCATCGTGCTCATCCTCACGAAATCCCTTAGCTTTTCCTTTGCTCATTTTCTCCTTTATATAGGCAATCTCCTTGTCAGTCCTTTGAGCTTCTCTGATCTTATCCATCAAGGTAGACTGAATCTCCAATGCTGCTACATAGCCTCTCAGAACTATCTCCAAACATAGCTCACGAAGATTTTCAACTAACTCCCTTGGTAAATCTCCCGTCATTAAGGTGTTGACATGGCTTTTATGGCTCAACGCGTCAGCTACTACGTTAGCCTTTCCGAGGTGATAATGCAATCTCATATCATAATCCTTGATGAGCTCCAACCATCTTCTTTTCCTGAGATTCAACTCTTTCTGCGTGAAAATATACTTCAAACTCTTGTGATTCGTGTACACCTCACAATGGTTTCCAATGAGAAAATGTCTCCAGGTTTTCAATGCATGCACTGCGGCTGCTAACTCCAAGTCATGCGTAGCATAATTCAACTCATGAGGCTTAAGATGTCGTGAGGCATAGGAAACAACTCTTCCTTCCTGCATAAGCACTTCTCCAAGTCCTCGACGTGAAGCGTCGCAATACACCTCATAATCCTTGGTCTGATCTGGCAAAATCAACACGGGTGATGTAACCAACCGTTTCTTTAACTCCTGGAAACTAGCCTCACATTCTTCAGTCCATATGAACTTGGTATCCTTTTTCAACAACTCCGTCATAGACTTTGCAATCTTTGAGAAATTCTCAATGAATCTCCGGTAGTATCCTGTGAGTCCAAGAAAACTCCGGATCTCTCCAACGGTTGTTGGTGCTTCCCAATTTGTCACGGTATCAACCTTAGTGGGATCTACTGCTATACCTTCTCCCGATATAACGTGTCCAAGAAATCCAGCTTCCTTCAACCAAAACTCACATTTGCTAAACTTGGCATATAATTGATGTTCTCTGAGCTTTCCAAGTACCGGACGCAAATGCTCCTTATGCTCCTCTTCATTCTTCGAGTAAACCAAGATATCATCAATGAACACTACAACGAACTTATCCAGAAACTCCATAAACACCTTGTTCATCATGTTCATAAAATATGCAGGTGCGTTAGTCGGATCAAATGACATAACGGTATACTTGTACAACCCATACCTGGTGGTAAAAGCCGTCTTAGGTATATCCTGTTCTCGAATTTTCAACTGGTGATATCCTGATCGCAGATCGATCTTGGAAAATACCTTAGCTACTTGCAATCGATCAAACAGATCATTTATCATCGGTAGTGGGTACTTGTTCTTGATGGATACTTCATTCAATCCTCGATAATCGACAACCATCCTTAACGATTCGTCCTTCTTTTCCACTAGAAGTACTGGCGATACCCAAGGTGACGAACTTGGGCGAATATATCCTTTATCCAGTAACTCCTTAATCTACTTCTTAATCTCAATCAAATCCTTTGCGGGCATCCTATATGGTCTCTTTGATATTGGCCCTGTGCCTGGCAAAAGCTCAATCAAAAACTCAATATCTCTATCCGGTGGCATGCCTGGCAATTCCTCTAGAAATACATCCGGGAAATCCTTCACCACTGGTACTTCCTCTTGCACAACTCCTGTTAAACAATTTACGTGAGTCCTCTTTGGCACATGCCGGGATACATACTTGATCCTTCTTCCTTCTGGCGTTGTAAGAAAAATTGACTTACTGGCACACTCAATATTCCCTTCATACTTTGATAACCAATCCATGCCTAATATCACATCCAATCCTTGAGATTCCAATACTATTAGGTCTGAGGGAAATACGTAGTTACCAATCCTTAATGGTAACTGATCACACCATAGACTAGCCATATACTCTACTCCAGGCGAGGTTACTAACATGGGTGACCTAAGGGCTTGGGTTGGCAGTTTATACTTATCCACAAATCTCCTTGATATGTATGAATGCGATGCACCAGTATCAAAAAGAATGAGTGCAGTAAACGACTTAACCAAAAACTTACCTATTACTGCATTGGGCTGCTCTTCAACCTCCTCCACGTTAACGTGGTTCACCTGTCCCCTGTTGAAAGGGTTCGGCTTCTTCCTAGAGCTTCCATTGCCATTTCCATTCTGGGATTCAAGACATTCATTAGCATAATGTCCAGTCTTCTGGCACTTAAAGCAAGTGACTTGGCTCAGGTCTTTCTTGGCTGGGGTTGATGGGTTGGTGCGGTTCTGGCTATTGCTTACTCCATTCTCATTACCATTCTTGGGGCCATTGTGATTGTGCGAGCTACCTCCTCCATGGGTATGATGAAAATGTCCTCCCGGTCTAGGGGTAAAACGTGGCTTCTGCTGAGCTCCAGAATTGTACTTCCCTTGTCCATACTTCCTCTTGCGGTTCTCAATTTGCTGCTGCTTCCCTTCAATCATGAGAGCATAATCTACCAACTCCTGGTCATTGTTGAACGTTGCTACCATCAACTGCATGCTCAACTCATCATTCAGTCCTTCCAGAAACTCCTCCTGCTTAGCTGCATCCGTAGCAACGTCATCTGGGGCATAACGTGCTAGCTTACTAAAGTCCTCCACATACTGGCCAACTGTCCATCCTCCTTGGCGCAAGTTGCGAAACTCTCGCTTCTTCATGGCCATAGCTCCTGTTGAAACATGGGCAGTACGAAAAGCCTACTGAAACTGGTCCCACGTGACAGTGTCGACAGGGAAAGTGGCTGTGAAATTCTCCCACCATGATGTTGTGGGTCCTTCCAGCTGATGTGCGGCAAACTTCACCTTTTCTACATCTGTGCATCCTGCCGTGGTCAACTCTCTTGCTGTCTTGCGGAGCCAATCATCTGCTACTATCGGCTCGGTGCTACAGGAAAACACCGGCGGATTCAGCCTAAGAAAACGGGCTAAGTGATCAACAAGTGGTGGTGGTGGTGGTGGGTTGTTGTTGTTGTTCCCCTGATTCTGTTTCTGGACTAGCAACTGCATTAATGTGTTCTGCTGCTGGATCAACTGGGTGAGCTCCGGTGGGAACGTAAATCCGGGGTCACGTCTCGGAGGCATCTGAGAGTTTAGAAAAGATGAGATTTAAGAATAGAGGGGGTCTAAAGAGAAAACACTACCCATATGCACATGAGGCAAAAGAAAACAATTCACTTCATTCAATCAAGCAAGGGCATACAATCGATCTAACTATCGCAAAAGTGCTCGGACTACTATATTTACATGGTGGACTACTACTACTGATGGGGTGGTCTACTAGAAATATTCTTCGGTTGCAGACTGCATGATATCTGCTCCAGCTTCATCAACATAGTCATCATCGCTATCATCTGGATCCGAGTCGGTGTCATCGATGATGATGTAGTCTTCTGGGAAAATCTCCTTGGGTTCTTCGTCTTCTTCTACTGGTGTAGGGCCTCCCATGAATATTCCAATCTTCTTGATCAGATCGTCATTCTTCTCCAGTAATACTTCGATTTCCTCTTCATAATCTTCACGTGTAGCCTTGAGTTCTTCCTCCAGTTCCTTGATTCTTGTCCTCGCCTTCTTCAGATCTATCATGTCTGTGCACATCTGGTTCTCCTGACGTCGAATGTGCTAGTTTAACTCCTAGATAAAAGCTGCAATTGATCTATCCTTCTTGGTCCTGATCATCTCCCAGTGCTCATCTCAGCGCCCAGAAATCTGGTAGATAGTATCCTTGAGATCATTGCGGCAAACTTCTCCAATGCGTCCCATGGCGATGTGAGCTGCCATACTCTTTCCTAGATTCCAAGTGGGTGCATCAAAAGAAAACTCTATGGGCTCAATGACTGGCATGAACGTCCTTCCTGGAACTTGAACTTGAATCATCTAGCGCTCTTCTTCAGGTAGAGTGGCGTTGTAGGTTCCGGTGAAGCTTGGTACTCCTATGTTCAGGTATCTAGTGACTTCCTTCAACTGACGTCCAAAGGGTGTATGTTCATCCGATTGCGTGAACTTGTTCCTTGCATCCGCCATCCTAAAAGAGTAGAAAAGATGAGAGGTCAGAAGAAGAAGAGTGAGTAGTGATCTAGGGCTTTAGCTGAGTGGTCGTGTCCTACAGTCAGCGTGTGCTCTGATACAATCTTGTACCGACCAAACCTCAAATGGTCCAATCTCTGTGATCAAGTGTCATCCCTGGATCAGTAATGCTGACACCACACAGTACTTGAAGGATTTATAACAGAGTAGCAATCACACACTTATTACATCGAGTGTCTCAAAAGAGAACTTATTACAATAAATATGGCTTAAGGCCATCTAATAACGATAACAACGGAAGGCTTGGAAGATAAGTGAGTCCATCAACTCCAACGACATCACTGAGTATAGAACCATGACCTAAGGCACCTTAATCGTCGTTCGAAAAGTCTATAACATTAACGTTGCAGCCCGAAACGGGTCAGCGCATGGAATATGCTGGCAATGTAACACATAGAGAGTAATAAAAGAATATGGCTATTCTATATGCATATATGGCTGGTGGAAAGCTCTATGGTTACATTTTTTGCGTAAAGCCAATTTTTCCCTACTCCAAAGGAATAAATTTTATTTTACTATCATGGTAGTTGTTAAACATTGAGAATGGTTGACAGCATTCTCAATCCCGATTAAGCATCATCACTAAAAACCCAACAAACTTAATTAGAATAACATGATGAGATTCACATGATAATCCAGGTACTAGATACTCAAGATGTCCATAACCGGGGACATGGCTAATCATGATTAGTTTATACACTCTGCAGAGGTTTGCGCACTTTTCCCCACAAGACCCGATCTCCTCCGTTGGATTTCTCGCACTACAAGGTGTTTGAGAAACGGATGACCGAGACATAGTCTTTCAGAAGCGCTAGCACCTTACGAACGGGTAGACCATACCAACCTACATCCCCTACATCTACTAGTCTACCACTATAAGAGTTCGCACGACTTAGTCAACTATGCTAGAGCCCATAGTAGCTTGTGGCTGCACACGGAAGTTTCTAGCATGAATAATCTCACGATCCCTTTGAGCCTGGGTGGCGGTCCAAAAGAAATAGGCAATCGCTGGAATACCCAGGTGCCTCAATCCACCCAGATGTGTGCTTAGGTTGCCACCTTAAATAAACTATTAATTAACAATCTCACACCTGTCATGGATACACTCACCCAATCCACGTCTACTAGCATAGCATGGCGATAAGAAAATGTAGAAGTAACTCCCAAAGGTTTGAAAATGAACAGGTAATAGGTTCTACCTCAACTACTTCCCAAACCCACAATTTAATTAGATCCTAAACATGCTATGTGTGAGGATTGATCTAATGCAATAAAACTGGGTAATTGGAAGTATGATCAAAGTGTTACTTGCCTTGCTGATGATCCGGGAAACCTAGCGATTCGAAGTAGCAAGCGGCGCACTCCGGGTACTCTATCTCAAACAAATAAGCATACAATAAGTACTCAACTAATGCACATGTAAAACTCTAACAAGAGATCTAACCAGAAATTTCAACTTAAGAACTCCGGTTGACAAAAAGAATCAAAACGAACGAAGCAACGAAAGATAAACGGCAAAAGAAACAAGCTTCGTTTACTATTTTGAATCTAGGGCAATTTTTACTGTGGCAAAAACTTGTTTGAGTTGGTTAAACGGAAAGAGGGTTTCGAGACGAAACTCCAGGCGCTTGAATCGCCTGATTCTGATAAACGAGCGAAAAGTTAAACTAGAACAAACACCAGATCAGAGATCGCGATCAGAAAAACCACGGATTTAATCCGAGAAAAGGAAAAAAACGACGAACAGGTTAACGAACGAACGTTTGTTAACAGAAACTAAACGAAAAACGCGTTCGTTAAAATGAACGGACGAACGGGCGCTCGCTAAATAAATAAACCGAAAAAACCGATCTATTTATTATAAAAACGAAAACTAGGGTTTTAAAAAAAACCAAATCATTTTTTTTCCAAAAACCGGCCAGCGACTACCTCCGCGACGGCTCTTAGGTGGGGCTCTGGCAGGGCGGCGGGGCGGGCGGCGCGGCGGCTT